>NW_021261557.1:0-20565 GCF_002162155.2 Triticum dicoccoides
ATTTTAAAAATGCATGAGTTAACTAAGGAAAACATTGAGCGTATGAATGCTAAATATAAACTTGCTGGAGATAAGGGTAGAAAACATGTTGTGTTTGCACCTGGAGATCTTGTTTGGTTACATTTGCGTAAGGATAGATTTCCTGATTTGCGCAAATCAAAGCTAATGCCACGTGCTGATGGTCCCTTTAAGGTGTTAGAGAAAATAAATGATAATGCATATAAACTTGAGTTGCCTGCAGATTTTGGGGTTAGTCCCACTTTTAACATTGCAGATTTGAAGCATTATGTGGGTGAGGAAGATGAACTTCCGTCGAGGACGACTTCATTTCAAGAAGGGGAGGATGATGAGGACATCAATACAATTGTTACACCCACAGCCCCTGCTGCTATACATACTGGACCAATTACTAGAGCTCGTGCACGCCAACTAAATTATCAGGTACTTTCGTTTTTTGGTAATGATTCTAATGTTCATGAGAATATGATGCTGCCTAAATTGGATACGTTTGTTTTGCTTACAAATGAAGGGCCTAGCTTGGAGAAGGATGAACATTGGAGCAAGAACAAGCATGGAGATGATGGCATGCGCAAGGGGAACAAGAACGGAGTTACAAGTGATGATTTCAGGACTTTGAAGCCACCATAATGTGTGCATGAAGCGTTGGACGAAATATACAAGATGCCACTTCATAAATTTCGTCCCGAGGCTATTTTAGGTGCTGCGTCACCTTATTATTGGGCCAGGCCCATGTAATTTCGAAATACATAAGTATAGGCTATTTTTAGAGTCCGTATGTGTGGGGAAACAAGAGATAGGGTTGATTTCGGACCCCTCCACCAAGGGCCACGAAATCCACCCCCTCTTCCTCCATATATACAGCCCTTAGGGCATCGTTTAGACCTTGGGTTTTGTTTAGATTAAAAGTTCGCCATAGCTGCAACTTCGCGTACTTCGTTTGTGTTCAACGACCAGACAAAGGCGTCACAGAACCCCACCTTGATCAATAAAGCTTTCATCTTATATTCGCAATATCCAGATTGCAATCTCAGTTTCTTGCTTGTTCTTCGTTTGCTCGCAGGAAACAGACCCTCGTGGTCAGGTTGATCGTGCTCCGGCGTGGTCAATAACCTCTCGGAGTTGGTTTAGCGATTGCTAAGGCGCGACGTCCTCGCACGTTCGTAGTCGGATCGTCAAAGTCGACTTCCACCAAAGCGATATCCATCATCTCATCGAAAGACGGGACCCCTTTGCCTCTATCAGAAACAACAGCCAAGCTGTTTTACTGAACAGTGCACAAAACAGATTCCAATCCGAATTCAACTACGAGATTGAGTCTAAAAAGATCTGAATTTTGTTTTTTTTCTCTTTTTTTTCTCGCACTTTTTTTTTCTTTCTCTCCTTTTTTTCTCTTACTTTTTTTCTCTTTTTTTCTCTCGTTTTTTTTCTCTCTTTTTTTTCTCCCTCTTTCCAAAACAAACTAGATAAGATGCAGATTGGATCAAGTGAAGATGTGAACGATCTCAACTATTATTATGACAATGAATGGTGGGTAGCACGTGGTGGAAATTGATGGATGGGTGGTGGACAGCGGAAGAGATAATGATGCAGCGGTGGCGTGACTAATGTGAACAGAACTCGAAACTCTAAACGAACTAGACACTAAGACCAGCAACTCGACACGACGATGCAACCGATAATTCAACTATGCAAGCAATGAAAAGAAAATTGCAAAGGCTCAGACTGGCTTGGACCAAGGATGAATAGATCTAACTCTTTTTTTTGGCTTTTTCTTGGACAATAGGTAAGAAAATAAATCTAATCTAGGAAAACTGGAAATTCTCACCGAGCAACCTGAAAACTGATACCACTTGATAGAGGCGAGGGTGTCCCGATCTTTCGATGAGATGATAACTATCGATTTGGTGGAGACGACTTTGACGATCCGACTACAAACGTGCACGACGTTGCGCCTTAGCAATCGCTAAACCAATCTCCTGAGGTTACTGATGATGCCGGAAGCACGATCAGCCTGACCACGAAGGTCTATTCCTGCAAGCAATCGAAAAACGAGCAAGAATATGATAAAGCAATCTGAATATTGCAAATATATATGAGGTATTGATAATGGTGGGGATCCGTAAGCGGTCTTGGTCTGGTCGTTGGACACAAACGAAGTACACGAAGTTGCAATGGCTAACTTTTAACTAAACAAATCCCAAGGAAAAGCTACTAGATGGATCTACTTATATAGGAGCAAGGGGTGGCGGCCAAGGAGGTGGGAGGACGTCCCAAGGCAGCCTAAAACTAAATCTAGGTCGTACAAGGCCAATGGGCCCAAGTGGAGGTGATGTAACACCTTTGGACTTGTAGTTTGACTCGGATTCTGCTGCAGCATCAGATTGTTTCGTCCACAACTCAACGCTCCAGACGAATTTGAAGGTGATTCCAATTGGGTTGGAAAGTGCACGAAATCTAGTTTCCAACAAAAGAAGAATCACCCAATTCGGAGTCCGCATGAAAAACTTGTGTGCGTTTTGAGTCAGGTATGTCTGTGCAGTCCGAATCCGAATCCAGAACGTGAGAGACTTGGACTCTATCTTCTCTTGGGCCAAAAGTGACGTGAGAGAACTTTTTGGACAGCAAATAAACATCTCTTTCTTCCTTATCTTCATATGTGGATTGTACAAATGTCCCATACACCTGCAATTAGACAAAACACAAAAATGTGTGAAGTATTTTTGTTCTGGATAACATAAATAGATTATTGAATAGTTTGCACTAGAAATCACCTGACAAATATGCATATAAGCAATATTTTTGGTCATATCCAAGGTAGTCATGTCCTCATCAGACCAAAAATATTGCATACATGCATATTTGTCAGGTGATTTCTAATGCAAACTATTCAATAATCTATTTATGTTATCCAGAACAAAAATACTTCACACACTTTTGTGTTTTGTCTAATTGCAGGTGTATGGGACATCTGTACAATCCACATATGAAGATAAGGGAAAAGGAGAAGTTTAGGTTGTGTTCAAAAAGTCCTCTCACGTCACTTTTGGGCCAAGAGAAGATAGAGTCCAAGTCTCTCACGTTCTCGATTCAGATTCGGACTGCACAGACATACCTGACTCAAAACGCCAACAACTTTTTCATACGGACTCCGAATTGGGTGATTCTTTTTTTGTTGGAAACTAGATTTCGTGCTCTTTCCAACCCAATTGGATTCACCTTCAAATTCGTCCGGAGCGTTGAGTTACGGACGAAACAATCTGACGTTGCAGCAGAATCCGAGTCAAACTACAAGCCCAAAGGTGTTGCATCACCTCCACTTGGGCCCATGAGCCTTGTACGACCTAGGGTTAGTTTTAGGCTGCCCTGGGACGTCCTCCCACCTTCTTGGCCGCCACCCCTTGCTCCTATATAAGTAGATCCATCTAGTAGCTTTTTCGTTGGGATTTGTTTAGTTAAAAGTTAGCCATTGCAACTTCGTGTACTTCGTTTGTGTCCAACGACCAGACCAAGACCGCTTCCAGATCCCCACCATTATCAATACCTCATATATATTTGCAATATTCAGACTGCTTTGTCATATTCTTGCTCGTTCTTCGATTGCTTGCAGGAATAGACCTTCGTGGTCAGGCTGACCGTGCTTCCGGCATTGTCAGTAACCTCAGGAGATTGGTTTAGCGATTGCTAAGGCGCAACGTCGTGCACGTTTGTAGTCGGATCGTCAAAGTCGTCTCCACCAAATCGATAGTTATCATCTCATCGAAAGATCGGGACACCCTCGCCTCATACGTGCTTTCATTGGACGATTTGTGGTAGTTTACTTTGATGACATATTGATTTATAGCAGATCTTTGGAAGAACATTTGGAACATTTACGTGCTGTTTTTATTGCTCTACGTGATGCACGTTTGTTTGGTAACCTTGGGAAGTGCACCTTTTGCACCGACCGAGTATCTTTTCTTGGCTATGTTGTTACTCCACAGGGAATTGAAGTTGATAAAGCCAAGATTGAAGCTATTGAGAGTTGGCCGCAGCCCAAAACGGTCACACAAGTGAGGAGTTTTCTTGGCCTCGCTGGATTCTATAGGCGTTTTGTGAGAGATTTCAGCACCATTGCTGCACCTCTCAATGAGCTTACAAAGAAAGATGTGCCTTTTCTTTGGGGTACCGCACAGGAAGAAGCCTTCTCGATATTGAAAGATAAGTTGACACATGCTCCTTTACTCCAACTTCCTGATTTTAATAAGACTTTTGAGCTTGAATGTGATGCTAGTGGAATTGGATTAGGCGGTGTGTTATTACAAGATGGCAAACCTGTTGCATACTTTTCTAAAAAATTGAGTGGGCCTAGTCTGAATTATTCTACTTATGATAAAGAATTATATGCTCTTGTTCGGACCTTAGAAACATGGCAACATTATTTATGGCCCAAAGAATTTGTTATACATTCTGATCATGAATCTTTGAAACATATTAAAAGTCAAGCTAAACTGAATCGTAGACATGCTAAATGGGTTGAATTCATTGAGACTTTTCCTTATGTCATTAAATACAAGAAGGGAAAAGAAAATGTTATTGCTGATGCATTGTCTCGCCGCTATACTATGCTTTCACAACTTGACTTCAAAATATTTGGTTTGGAGACCATCAAAGATCAATATGTGCATGATGCTGATTTTAAAGATGTAATGCAGAATTGTAAAGAAGGAAGAATGTGGAACAAGTTCGTCGTTAACGATGGATTTGTGTTTCGTGCTAACAAGCTATGCATTCCAGCTAGCTCCATTCGACTTTTGTTGTTGCAGGAGGCGCATGGAGGAGGATTAATGGGACACTTTGGCGTGAAGAAGACGGAGGACGTACTTGCTACACATTTCTTTTGGCCAAAGATGAGACGGGATGTTGAGCGTTTTATTGCTCGCTGCACTACATGTCAAAAAGCTAAGTCACGACTCAATCCTCATGGTTTATATATGCCTTTGCCTGTACCTGGTGTTCCTTGGGAGGATATATCTATGGACTTTGTTTTAGGTTTACCTCGAACAAAGAAGGGGAGGGATAGCATATTTTTTGTCGTGGATAGATTCTCGAAAATGGCACACTTTATACCATGTCATAAAAGCGATGATGCTGTTAATGTTGCTAATTTGTTCTTCCGTGAAATTATTCGCTTGCATGGTGTGCCAAATACTATTGTTTCAGATCGTGATACTAAATTTCTTAGCCACTTTTGGAGATGTTTATGGGCTAAGTTGGGGACTAAACTGCTTTTTAGTACTACTTGTCACCCCCAAACTGATGGACAAACTGAAGTAGTCAATAGAACGTTGTCTACTATGCTTAGGGCTGTTTTGAAGAATAATAAGAAAATGTGGGAGGAATGCTTGCCTCATATTGAATTTGCTTATAATCGTTCATTGCATTCTACTACTAAGATGTGCCCTTTTGAAGTTGTGTATGGTTTCCTACCTCGTGCACCTATTGATTTGTTGCCTCTTCCATCTTCGGAGAAGGTTAATTTTGATGCTAAACAACGTGCTGAATTGATTTTAAAAATGCATGAGTTAACTAAGGAAAACACTGAGCGTATGAATGCTAAATATAAACTTGCTGGAGATAAGGGTTGAAAACATGTTGTGTTTGCACCTGGAGATCTTGTTTGGTTACATTTGCGTAAGGATAGATTTCCTGATTTGCGCAAATCAAAGTTAATGCCACGTGCTGATGGTCCCTTTAAGGTGTTAGAGAAAATAAATGATAATGCATATAAACTTGAGTTGCCTACAGATTTTGGGGTTAGTCCCACTTTTAACATTGCAGATTTGAAGCCTTATTTGGGTGAGGAAGATGAACTTCCGTCGAGGAAGACTTCATTTCAAGAAGGGGAGGATGATGAGGACATCAATACAATTGTTACACCCACAGCCCCTGCTGCTATACATACTGGACCAATTACTAGAGCTCGTGCACGCCAACTAAATTACCAGGTACTTTCGTTTCTTGGTAATGATTCTAATGTTCATGAGAATATGATGCTGCCTAAATTGGATACATTTGTTTTGCTTACAAATGAAGGGCCTAGCTTGGAGAAGGATGGACATTGGAGCAAGAACAAGCATGGAGATGATGGCATGCGCAACGTGATAGAGGCAAAGGTGTCCCGTCTTTCGATGAGATGATGGATATCGCTTTGGTGGCAGTCGACTTTGACGATCCGACTACGAACGTGCGAGGACGTCGCGCCTTAGCAATCTCTAAACCAACTCCGAGAGGTTATTGACCACGCCGGAGCACGATCAACCTGACCACGAGGGTCTGTTTCCTGCGAGCAAACGAAGAACAAGCAAGAAACTGAGATTGCAATCTGAATATTGCGAATATAAGATGAAAGCTTTATTGATCAAGGTGGGGTTCTGTGACGCTTTTGTCTGGTCGTTGAACACAAATGAAGTACGCGAAGTTACAGCTATGGCGAACTTTTAATCTAAACAAAACCCAAGGAAAAAGTTACTAGATGGATCTAATTATATAGGAGCAAGGGGTGGCGGCCAAAGAGGTGGGAGGACGTCCCAAGGCAGCCTAAAACTAACCCTAGGTCGTACAAGGCTCATGGGCCCAAGTGGAGGTGATGCAACACCTTTGGGCTTGTAGTTTGACTCGGATTCTACTGCAACGTTAGATTGTTTCGTCCGTAACTCAACGCTCCAGACGAATTTGAAGGTGAATCCAATTGGGATGGAAAGAGCACGAAATCTAGTTTCCAACAAAAAAAGAATCACCCAATTCGGAGTCCGTATGAAAAAGTTGTTGGCGTTTTGAGTCGAGTATGTCTGTGGAGTCCGAATCTGAATCCAGAACGTGAGAGACTTGGACTCTATCTTCTCTTGGCCCAAAAGTGACGTGAGAGGACTTTTTGAACACAACCTAAACATCTCCTTTTCCCTTATCTTCATATGTGGATTGTACAAATGTCCCATACACCTGCAATTAGACAAAACACAAAAGTGTGTGAAGTATTTTTGTTCTGGATAACATAAATAGATTATTGAATAGTTTGCATTAGAAATCACCTGACAAATATGCATGTATGCAATATTTTTGGTCGTATCCAAGGTAGTCATGTCCTCATCATCCTCCCCTTTTTGAAAATAAAGCCGTCCTCGGCATTGCTTAATCTGGAATGTGGCTAACAAAAGAGACATGGTGTACATGTTGTATATGTATATGTCATCCATTTTAACTTCCCTTGATTTTTGCACATATGTCACATGTATACATTAGTAACTTTCATTGTTAATAAAATCTAAAGCCAAAAAATTATCACAAGAAGTAGAAGGCATGAAAATATTGCAACTCAGTTTGCACATATAAGTGAAGCTCTTATTCACTTCAAAAGATTGGCAATGTTCATCATTAAACCATCCTAACTTCGATGAATAAACCTTACTTGCATCAAATTTACATGCTACAACATGCTTAAATAAGCAAACATGCAATAAGTCATTGGACACAGAATCATCATCAAGATTAGAGGTCATATCAAAATGATTAAACATTGGTTCTTTTGCATCAACAGTTAATTCAATGGGTGCACTCAAAATTGTTGATATTTCAGTTGTTTGATCACATGACGCATTCATGACAGTAACAAGAGTCTCTAAAGTAGGTGGTGTGCTCAAATCAACAGGTAACTCAACACATGATGCATTCAAGTTAACTAGGCATGCTTCATTCTCATGTGAAGTTATATCATCAAGACCTTTACTGTTACCTCGCAGAGATGTAGCTGATGTAGGTACGGACGTTGACAATGTACCATACTCTTCAGATGATATTGCGCTCACAATCCAAGGTGGGGCTGCTCTAGTAGGTGCAATAGTGGAGTAACCAACCGGCGGTGGTGAGCATGAACTGGAATAGTAGTTGTTGTAGTCACCCCATGCATCCTCCTGTATTTGTCTCTCAAAGGTACAAGCACGGACATACATACCAGTAATGCAACAAGGAATATACTGAAATCTTGCCTGAATATCATGGTTCAAACCACCAAAAAATCTATTCATTGTATCATCCTCAGATTCTTCTATGTCACAATGATGCATATAAGATTTGAACTCTTGGTAGTAAGCATGAACAGTGTTACTGCCTTGTTTTAATTGCTCCAATTTGCGACGCAATTCACGACGATAGTAAGGAGGAAAAAATTGTTGTCTCATTACAGCTTTCAAAACTTTCCAAGTTGTGGGTTGGTTATCAATGTTTTTCTTACAATGTACACTCCACCAAACAGAAGCAAAACCAGTAAATGCTCTAATGGTAGCTCGTACTCTCTCAAGTTCAGAAAAATCATGGTGACTAAAAACTTGTTCTACTTCAAGCTCCCAAGCTAGATAAATAGCAGGATTAAATCTACCCTCAAATGATGGTAAAGAGATAACCTGACCATATGCTTGTGTGTGTTGTCCCAACTCTCGTGATGGTGAAGATGTGTCCGTCATCCAAGAACTTCTATCTCTGGAACCTATCATGATTAGTAGAAACAAGAACCAAAATTCGAGAATAATGTTCCTATGAACTACTAGGATGTGGTTGTAAAGTGCTCACAGTAAAGCAAATATCAATATCTTACAAGTTATTACCATGCGGCAGGTGGTGACAAGCAACCAGTGGTGTCAAATAACTCCGAAGATTGTGTAAAACGATTGCCAGGGGAACGTACGTATACACGGTGTAGAAATATGTGGAGCTGGGTTGGCTATATATGGTAGCAAAAGATTAGCAATAATCAATTCAGAGATGCAATGTTGAATAAACGCTCAACGACGGTACTGTGCTGGTCCTAGGCTAGACCAAACTAGAGACGCGAGCCTAGAACACTAATGAGGTCATGTCGTAGCACAACTAGCATCAATAAAGGATATGAAGTAGCTCTGGACAGCAAGATATAAGTGAAGATCACAAAAGCAGTAGACCTATTTAGAAGCTAATGTTGAGGTGCCAAATACTGAACTAGCTTCTGCAACTATTTAGATGCGGCTCGTCGCTAGCTTTCATTTGAGTACTCGCGGAGCCAAAACAGACTTCATATGAGGAAGTTATGTCTGTTTTACTGAACAGTGCACAAAACAGATTCCAATCTGAATTCAACTACGAGATTGAGTCTAGATAGATCCGAATTTTGTTTTTTTTCTCCTCTCTTTTTTTCTCACACTTTTTTTCTGTTCCTTTTTTTTTTCTTTGACTTTTTTTTTACTTTTTTTCTCTCGTTTTTTTTCTCTATCTTTTTTTCTCTCTCCCTCTTTCCAAAACAAACTAGATAAGATGTAGATTGGATCAAGCGAAGATGGGAACGATCTCAACTATGATTATGACAATGAACGGTGGGTAGCACGTGGAGGAAATTGATGGATAGGTGGTGGACAGCGGAAGGGATAATGATGCAGCAGCGACGTGACTAATGTGAACAGAACTCGAAACTCTAAACGACCTAGACACTAAGACCAGCAACTCGACACGATGATGCAATCGATAATTCAACTATGCAAGCAATGAAAAGAAAATTGCAAAGGCTCAGACTGTCTTGGACAAAGGATGATTAGATCTAACTCTTTTTTGTGGATTTTTCTTGGACAATAGGTAAGAAAATAAATCAAATCTAGGAAAACTGGAAATTCTCACCGAGCAACCTGAAAACTGATACCACTTGATAGAGGCAAAGGTGTCCCGTCTTTCGATGAGATGATGGATATCGCTTTGGTGGCAGTCGACTTTGGGTCCGACTACGAACGTGCGAGGACGTCGCGCCTTAGCAATCGCTAAACCAACTCCGAGAGGTTATTGACCCCGCCGGAGCACGATCAACCTGACCACGAGGGTCTGTTTCCTGCGAGCAAACGAAGAACAAGCAAGAAACTGAGATTGCAATCTGAATATTGCGAATATAAGATGAAAGCTTTATTGATCAAGGTGGGGTTCTGTGACGCCTTTGTCTGGTCGTTGAACACAAACGAAGTACGCGAAGTTGCAGCTATGGCGAACTTTTAATCTAAACAAAACCCAAGGAAAAAGCTACTAGATGGATCTACTTATATAGGAGCAATGGGTGGCGGCCAAAGAGGTGGGAGGACGTCCCAAGGCAGCCAAAAACTAACCCTAGGTCGTACAAGGCTCATGGGCCCAAGTGGAGGTGACGCAACACCTTTGGGCTTGTAGTTTGACTCGGATTCTGCTGCAATGTTAGATTGTTTCGTCCGTAACTCAACGCTCCGGACGAATTAGAAGGTGAATCCAATTGAGATGGAAAGAACACGAAATGTAGTTTCCAACAAAAAAAGAATCACCCAATTCGGAGTCCGTATGAAAAAGTTGTTGGCGTTTTGAGTCAGGTATGTCTGTGCAGTCCGAATCTGAATCCAGAACGTGAGAGACTTGGACTCTATCTTCTCTTGGTGATAGAGGCGAGGGTCCCAATCTTTCGATGAGATGATAACTATCGATTTGGTGGAGACGACTTTGATGATCCGACTACAAACATGCACGACGTTGCGCCTTAGCAACCGCTAAACCAATCTCCTGAGGTTACTGACGATGCTAGAAGCACGGTCAGCCTGACCACGAAGGTCTATTCCTGCAAGCAATCGAAGAACGAGCAAGAATATGATAAAGCAATCTGAATATCGCAAATATATATGAAGTATTGATAATGGTGGGGATCCGGAAGCGGTCTTGGTCTGGTCGTTGGACACAAACGAAGTACACGAAGTTGCAATGGCTAACTTTTAACTAAACAAATCCCCCGGAAAAAGCTACTAGATGGATCTACTTATATAGGAGCAAGGGGTGGCGGCCAAGGAGGTGGGAGGACGTCCCAAGGCAGCCTAAAACTAACCCTAGGTCGTACAAGGCTCATGGGCCCAAGTGGAGGTGATGCAACACCTTTGGGCTTGTAGTTTGACTCGGATTCTACTGCAACGTCAGATTGTTTCGTCCGTAACTCAATGCTCCGGACGAATTTGAAGGTGAATCCAGTTGGGTTGGAAAGAGCACGAAATCTAGTTTCCAAGAAAAAAAGAATCACCCAATTCGGTGTCCGTATGAAAAAATTGTTGGCGTTTTGAGTCAGGTATGTCTGTGCAGTCCGAATCTGAATCCAGAACATAAGAGACTTGGACTCTATCTTCTCTTGGCCCAAAAGTGACGTGAGAGGACTTTTTGAACACAACCTAAACTTCTCTTTTTCCCTTATCTTCATATGTGGATTGTACAAATGTCCCATACACCTGCAATTAGACAAAACACAAAAGTGTGTGAAGTATTTTTGTTCTGGATAACATAAATAGATTATTGAATAGTTTGCATTAGAAATCACCTGACAAATATGCATGTATGCAATATTTTTGGTCGTATCCAAGGTATTCATGTCCTCATCACTTGGCCCAAAAGTGACGTGAGAGGACTTTTTGAACACAACCTAAACATCTCCTTTTCCCTTATTTTCATATGTGGATTGTACAAATGTCCCATACACCTGCAATTAGACAAAACACAAAAGTGTGTGAAGTATTTTTGTTCTGGATAACATAAATAGACTATTGAATAGTTTGCATTAGAAATCACCTGACAAATATGCAACATTGGAGCAAGAACAAGAACGGAGTTACAAGTGATGATTTCAGGACTTTGAAGCCACCATAATGGGTGCATGAAGCCTTGGACGAAATATACAAGATGCCACTTCATAAATTTCGTCCCGAGGCTATTTTAGGTGCTGCGTCACCTTATTATTGGGCCAGGCTCATGTAATTTCGAAATACATAAGTATAGGCTATTTTTAGAGTACGTATATGTGGGGAAACAAGAGATAGGGTTGATTTCGGACCCCTCCACCAAGGGCCACGAAATTCCCCCCCTCTTCCTCCATATATACAGCCCTTAGGGCATCGTTTAGACTTCGGGTTTTGTGTAGATTAAAAGTTCGCCATAGTTGCAACTTCGCGTACTTCGTTTGTGTTCAACGACCAGACAAAGGCGTCACAGAACCCCACCTTGATCAATAAAGCTTTCATCTTATATTCGCAATATCCAGATTGCAATCTCAGTTTCTTGCTTGTTCTTTGTTTGCTCGCAGGAAACAGACCCTCGTGGTCAGGTTGATCGTGCTCCGGCGTGGTCAATAACCTCTCGGAGTTGGTTTAGCGATTGCTAAGGCGCGATGTCCTCGCATGTTCGTAGTCGGATCGTCAAAGTCGACTGCCACCAAAGCGGTATCCATCATCTCATCGAAAAACGGGACACCTTCGCCTCTATCAGTGTTTCCTTGCCTGAGTAGGTTTTGAAAAAAAAACGAAAACCACCCTCCGTTTAGGGCCAAAATTTTCCGAAAACACACTTGTCGAAAAAATTTCTGGCTATCCTGTTTTTAGGTGTTTCTAAGCGTATTGAGACAGTCGCCGTTATAGAAAGTTTTTTTTGACCCGTTTCCAGTTTTTGCGTCCGGGCAGTCGAAAAAAAAATTGGGTCGAAAAAAATTTTCGTGCTCATCCTGTTAGTTTGACCTGGGAAGAGTTTTGAGACACTCGCCATTATAGTGATTTTTCGCAAAAAAAAAGCAGCGCAAAAAAAAGCGAAAAAAATTCCAGAGTGTGCTTTTCCCTTGTTTACGTGCAGCGCCGTGATTTTGTTAGTGTTCTAGGCTCGCGTCTCTAGCACGGTCTAGCCTAGGACCAGCACAGTACCGTCGTTGAGCGTTTATTCAATTTTGCATCTCTGAATTGATTATTGCTGACCCTTTTTGCTACCATATTATAAGCCTTCCCAGCTTCACATACATCTACATCGTGCGTTTGACTCTCCCTGGTAATCGCTCTATCCAAGCTTTGAGAGTTTTGACTACAACGGTTCCCGATCACCGCCTGCTGCTGCGTAAGAACTGGTAAGAATTTGAGATTTGCTTGACGGATTTGTGACACCCACCACCACCTCTTGTTAGTAGTCTGTAGGATCATATTCTGTGTGTTTCTATTGCTGCTAACCATGCCAGGATCACAAGCCGACGAGACTGACTGGGAGAACATGACGAATAAGGATTTGCATGATAAATTTCAGCAAATGATGAGTGGACAGGTGCAAGATGTGTTAAACAGATTTGAAGAGGACATGGAGAAGATAGATGGCATGGAGAAGACGTTCGAAACAAAGCTGGATAACAAGTTTAATGAATTGCTCGCGCGTCTTCCACCACCACCACCACCCGCAGCACCTAACGCACCTCTCCAACAACAACAACAACAACGACGACTACCTCCACGTCGCGAAATAGACCTCCGCCGAGCGAGCTGTGTCCCTGTTGCGTTTGGCCAAACTGTTGGTGCTGCTGTTGACACTTCTGTGGCTCCTGCTGCTGATGCGGAGGATGATGAGTATGCGGGCGATTATGAGGATGAGGTTGATCAACATCAGAACTACGTGCAGCCACCAGCACCACCACCAGCAGGTCGACCTCAGGTATATATTCGCAATGGTAGGCCTGCACCACCACCTCAGGTATGAGATGATGTCCATATTCCTAAACTGAAATTGAATATTCAACCATTTGAGGGTAGATATGTTCCTAATATATATCTTACTTGGGAGTTAGAAACTGAACAACGATTTACATGTTTACAATATCCTGAGGAGAGACGGGTTGCTGCTGCTGTTTGTGCTTTCACTAGTTTTGCATGTGTATGGTGGTCTGAACATTGTAGATTATATCCTATTCCATCTACTTGGGCTGCTTTGAAAACTGCTATGCGTACGCGTTGGGTTCCACCATATTATCAACGTGAATTGCTTCAAAAATTGCAGCGTTTAAGACAAGGGAAAAATTCTATAGAAGAATATTATCAGGAATTACAAACTGGCATGATTAGATGTGGTATTGTTGAGGAGAATGAAGCTATGCTTGCACGTTTTCTGGGTGGATTAAATAGAGAGATTCAGACCATTCTAGACTATAAGGAGTATACTAATATCACTCGTTTATTCCATCTTGCTTGTAAAGCTGAACGTGAAGTGCAGGATCGACAAGCATTGGTGCGAACTAACTTTTCTGCAGGCCGACCTTCATCATGGACACCGCGTGCATCTTCTACTTCAACTGCACCAGCACCTCAATCAGGTGCCTCCTCCAGTCGTGATATAAGAAAACAGGCACAAGCACCATTATCTGCCAAGAGCGCACCTGCCAGGCCTGCACAGAGTTCTTCTTCTTCCATGGCATCAACAGGGCACACAAGTGATATTATTTGTCGTCGTTGTAAGGGAGGAGGTCATTATGCGAGAGAATGCAAATCTCAGCGTGTGATGATTGCTACCGAGGATGGTGGATATGAGTCTGCTAGTGACTATGATGAGGAGACTTTGGCTCTTATTACATGTGAAGAACATGGTGGAGATGATTCTGATCATGAGACACAATACATGGCTCCTGAAGACGCTGACAGGTATGAATGTTTAGTTGCTCAACGTGTTTTGAGTGTGCAGGTCACACAAGCTGAGCAAAATCAGAGGCACAATTTGTTCCATACCAAGGGAGTTGTGAAGGAACGTTCTGTGCGCGTCATCATAGACGGAGGGAGCTGCAACAACTTGGCTAGCGTGGAGATGGTGGAGAAGCTTTCTCTCACCACAAGACCACATCCACATCCTTACTACATCCAATGGTTCAACAACAGCGGCAAGGTTAAGGTAACACGTACTGTTCGTGTGCATTTTAGTATCCCTACATATGCTGATTGTGTTGATTGTGATGTGGTACCTATGCAAGCATGTTCCTTATTACTTGGTAGACCATGGCAATTTGATAAAAAATCTGTACACCATGGTAGAAACAATCAGTATACTCTTGTTCATAAGGATAAAAATATTACTTTGCTTCCTATGACTCCCGATTTCATTTTGAAAGACGATATTAATAGAGCTAATAAAGCAAAACGGGAGAAGAATAAGAGTGAAAATCAGATTGTGGCAAAAGAATTTGAGCAACAAATGAAGCCTAACAATAAACCATCTAGTGTTGCTTCTGAAATTAAATTGAAAAGTGCATCTTTATTTGCCACCAAATCTGATATTGATGAGTTAGATTTCAGCAAATCTGTTTGCTATGCTTTTGTGTGCAAAGAGGCATTATTTTCATTCAAGGACGTGCTTTCCTCTTTGCCTCCAGCTGTCACTAACATTTTGCAGGAGTTCGCTGACGTCTTTCCACAAGACGTGCCACCGGGATTATTGCCTATTCGAGGGATTGAGCATCAGATTGACTTAATTCCCGGTGCTTCACTGCCAAACCGTGCGCCATACCGTACCAATCCAGAGGAGACGAAGGAGATTATGCGTCAAGTACAAGAGCTTCTCGACAAAGGTTATATACGCGAATCCCTTAGTCCTTGTGCTGTTCCTATTATTCTAGTGCCGAAAAAGGATGGTACATCACGTATGTGTGTTGATTGTAGAGGCATTAATAATATTACTATTCGTTACCGTCATCCTATTCCTAGGCTAAATGATATGCTTGATGAATTGAGTGGCTCTACAATATTCTCCAAAGTTGATTTGCGTAGTGGATACCATCAAATTCGTATGAAATTGGGAGATGAATGGAAAACAGCATTTAAAACTAAGTTTGGATTATATGAGTGGTTAGTCATGCCTTGTGGGTTAACTAATGCACCTAGTACTTTCATGAGATTAATGAACAAAGTTTTACGTGCTTTCATTGGACGATTTGTGGTAGTTTATTTTGATGACATATTGATTTATAGCAGATCTTTGGAAGAACATTTGGAACATTTACGTGCTATTTTTATTGCTCTACGTGATGCACGTTTGTTTGGTAACCTTGGGAAGTGCACCTTTTGCACCGACCGAGTATCTTTTCTTGGCTATGTTGTTACTCCACAGGTAATTGAAGTTGATAAAGCCAAGATTGAAGCTATTGAGAGTTGGCCGCAGCCCAAAACGGTCACACAAGTGAGGAGTTTTCTTGGCCTCACTGGATTCTATAGGCGTTTTGTGAGAGATTTCAGCACCATTGCTGCACCTCTCAATGAGCTTACAAAGAAAGATGTGCCTTTTCTTTGGGGTACCGCACAGGAAGAAGCCTTCATGGTATTGAAAGATAAGTTGACACATGCTCCTTTACTCCAACTTCCTGATTTTAATAAGACTTTTGAGCTTGAATGTGATGCTAGTGGTATTGGATTAGGAGGTGTGTTATTACAAGATGGCAAACTTGTTGCATATTTTTCTGAAAAATTAAGTGTGCCTAGTCTGAATTATTCTACTTATGATAAAGAATTATATGCCCTTGTTCAGACTTTAGAAACATGGCAACATTATTTATGGCCCAAAGAATTTGTTATACATTCTAATCATGAATCTTTGAAACATATTAAAAGTCAAGCTAAACTGAATCATAGACATGCTAAATGGGTTGAATTCATTGAGACTTTCCCTTATGTCATTAAACACAAGAAGGGAAAAGAAAATATTATTGCTGATGCATTGTCTCGCCGCTATACTATGCTTTCACAACTTGACTTCAAAATATTTGGTTTGGAGACCATCAAAGATCAATATGTGCATGATGCTGATTTTAAAGATGTAATGCGGAATTGTAAAGAAGGAAGAATGTGGAACAAGTTCGTCGTTAACGATGGATTTGTGTTTCGTGCTAACAAGCTATGCACTCCAGCTAGCTCTGTTCGTCTTTTGTTGTTGCGGGAGGCGCATGGAGGAGGATTAATGGGACACTTTGGCGTGAAGAAGACGAAGGACGTACTTGCTACACATTTCTTTTGGCCAAAGATGAGACGAGATGTTGAGCGTTTTATTGCTTGTTGCACTACATGTCAAAAAGCTAAGTCACGACTCAATCGTCATGGTTTATATATGCCTTTGCCTGTACCTAGTGTTCCTTGGGAGGATATATCTATGGACTTTGTTTTAGGTTTACCTCGAACAAAGAAGGGGAGGGATAGCATATTTGTTGTCGTGGATAGATTCTCGAAAATGGCACACTTTATACCATGTCATAAAAGCGATGATGCTGTTAATGTTGCTGATTTGTTCTTTCGTGAAATTATTCGCTTGCATGGTGTGCCAAATACTATTGTTTCAGATCGTGATACTAAATTTCTTAGCCACTTTTGGAGATGTTTATGGGCTAAGTTGGGGACTAAACTGCTTTTTAGTACTACTTGTCACCCCCAAACTGATGGACAAACTGAAGTACTCAATAGAACATTGTCTACTATGCTTAGGGCTGTTTTGAAGAATAATAAGAAAATGTGGGAGGAATGCTTGCCTAATATTGAATTTGCTTATAATCGTTCATTGCATTCTACTACTAAGATGTGCCCTTTTGAAGTTGTGTATGGTTTCCTACCTCGTGCACCTATTGATTTGTTGCCTCTTCCATCTTCGGAGAAGGTTAATTTTGATGCTAAACAACGTGCTGAATTGATTTTAAAAATGCATGAGTTAACTAAGGAAAAAATTGAGCGTATGAATGCTAAATATAAACTTGCTGGAGATAAGGGTAGAAAACATGTTGTGTTTGCACCTGGAGATCTTGTTTGGTTACATTTGCGTAAGGATAGATTTCCTGATTTGCGCAAATCAAAGCTAATGCCACGTGCTGATGGTCCCTTTAAGGTGTTGGAGAAAATAAATGATAATGCATATAAACTTGAGCTGCCTGCAGATTTTGGGGTTAGTCCCACTTTTAACATTGCAGATTTGAAGCCTTATTTGGGTGAGGAAGATGAACTTCCGTCGAGGACGACTTCATTTCAAGAAGGGGAGGATGATGAGGACATCGATACAATTGTTACACCCACAACCCCTGCTGCTATACATACTGGACCAATTACTAGAGCTCGCGCACGCCAACTAAATTACCAGGTACTTTCGTTTCTTGGTAATGATTCCAATGTTCATGAGAATATGATGCTGCCTAAATTGGATACATTTGTTTTTCTTACAAATGAAGGGCCTAGCTTGGAGAAGGATGAACATTGGAGCAAGAACAAGCATGGAGATGACGGCATGTGCAAGGGAAACAAGAACGGAGTTACAAGTGATGATTTCAGGACTTTGAAGCCACCATAATGGGTGCATGAAGCCTTGGACGAAATACACAAGCTGCCACTTCATAAATTTCGTCCCGGGGCTATTCTAGGTGCTGCGTCACCTTATTATTGGGCCAGGCCCATGTAATTTCGAAATACATAAGTATAGGCTATTTTTAGAGTCCGTATGTGTGGGGAAACAAGAGATAGGGTTGATTTCGGACCCCTCCACCAAGGGCCACGAAATTCGCCACCTCTTCCTCCATATATACAGCCCTTAGGGCATCGTTTAGACTTTGGGTTTTGTTTAGATTAAAAGTTCGCCATAGCTGCAACTTCGTGTACTTCGTTTGTGTTCAACGACCAGACAAAGGCGTCACAGAACCCCACCTTGATCAATAAAGCTTTCATCTTATATTCGCAATATCCAGATTGCAATCTCAGTTTCTTGCTTGTTCTTCGTTTGCGCGCAGGAAACAGACCCTCGTGGTCAGGTTGATCGTGCTCCGGCGTGGTCAATAACCTCTCGGAGTTGGTTTAGCGATTGCTAAGGCGCGACGACCTCGCACGTTCGTAGTCGGATCGTCAAAGTCGACTTCCACCAAAGCGATATCCATCATCTCATCGAAAGACGGGACACCTTTGCCTCTATCAGCCGGAAATGCCGCACCCAGTAAATTGGTCTCAAACCGGAGATAGCCATATTTTCGGGACTGATTTAATGCTCGAAGCCGAGAAGCAAGTCAAGGAAATCCGAGACAGACTGCAACTGGCCAAATCCCGACAGAAGAGCTACTATGATGCCAAACATCGTCAGATCAGCTTCGAACCTAGAGAACACATATATCTCCGAGTCAACCCTATGAAAGGAGTCAAGAGGTTTCAGACCCGAGGAAAAGTGGCACCCAGATATATCAGTCCATTCCCCGTCATGGCCAGAGTCAGAACAGTCGCCTACCAGTTGGAATTGCCACTAGAATTGTCCGAAGTACACAACGTGCTTCACATCTCACAGCTAAGAAGATGCATCTCACCACCGGAGAAAAGGATTGATATGTCGGAGATAGAATTGGCTAAGGATTTGACTTATGAGGAAAAGCCAATCAGAATATTGGATCAGACAGAAAGGGTCACTCGCAGCAAAGAGATAAGATTTTACAAGGCTCAGTGGGAGCATCACACCGAAGAAGAAGCAGCCTGGGAAAGAGAGGAATTTTGAAGGACTGCATACCCAGAATGGTTTTCCATGCAACCGAATCTCGAGGACGAGATTCATCCTAAGTGGGGGAGGTTTGTGATAGCCTGGATTTTGCCTTCTCTCTTTTTACCGGACTTGCCTTCTCTCTCTTTCCGGACTTAGTTTTCATCGTGGTTTTTGCCCAGATTTGATTTGGATTTTTGGATCAATTCTAATGGACTTGTCACTTGGGCATATCCTTGGCTTTCACCCAAGTGACCTATCTACCTTATTCCTCCCACAAATCCCCAAAATAATAAAATGAATATTTTTCCTAAAAAGAAAATATTCATTTTTCTCTCTTAAGTTCATTTTAGAACTTTGTGCTTCAAAGCAACCTCAATTTTTCTTGCTCAAAAAAATCTGAGATAATTCCTAAATATTCTTAGGACCATGGCACATCTTCCCGTGCAAAAATATTGCATCACTTTTTGTAATATTTTTGCTGTAGAAAATCTTTTCACTTCTGGACCAGAAATGCACTTTGTACAGCAAGTGCATTTTCCCCTAAGCTTTTAGCCTTGATCTTTCTTGAGCTTAAACACCCTCCTAAGAAACCCTAAACCCCAGGAGATCAGCCCTAATGGCCTTCTAGAAGGTGGCAAACTTGGCGACAAAGTTTTGGTACAGAAACTTGTCAGCTAAGTGGCGTCACTTCTGGTCGACCTGGGCATGAGCCATCAACTCCCCTAGACTAAACGCTGCATGGTCGAGAGCATAGACAAGGTTTGGCCGCTCCTGGGCGTCGTTTTGACCTTGCCAGCCTAGTGACCACGTGTGGACATGGTGCTTGGCAAGCGTCTCGATGCGCTCTCGCTGGCGCCTTGCACTCTGTTTCGCGCATGCACGTTCCAGCGCTCGCCGCCGACTGCCGCACCGCACCACAACCCGTGACCCATCGCACCTGACCCCTCCCTGGCGCTCGCCGCCGCTGGAGCCGCCGCAGCAAGACCGGTCCAGTCACGGCCAAAACGGCACACTGCGCGCGTGTGCTAGTCCCCATCTCAATCCGCCTCCTGTGCTCGTCCGCGAGCGTGGGCAAGCGCCGGCATTGACGCTGCACCCTGTCCCCTCGCGTTGGAGCCTCTCGTCGATGTTCGCTGCATGTCCAGAGCGCTCCGGTGGCGACACGTTCCCGCCCCCCCCCCTCCGCTCCGGCTATATATAGCTCTCCCCTCCTCGCTCACTAGCCACGCACCA
>NW_021261557.1:21294-36098 GCF_002162155.2 Triticum dicoccoides
TGTTTAATTCAAATTTATTCAGAAATTTGACCAAATTTTGACCAGCCATAACTTCTAAACCACAAGTCCAAATGAATTGATTCTTTTTGCATTGTCTTTGTTACAGAAAGCTCTAGCAGCACACCAAAAGGTGGATTTTTCCTTGCTGTCTAGAATTTCTAGTGATTTTCATAATGTGTTTTGACATTTATCTTTGTCGTTTTAAAATATTTTCAGAAGGAGGATCTTGCCTTGAAGCTAACTAGGAGTGTGACCCTCTCTTCACTAAGGCAAGCCACAGCATCATTTGGATGGTGTTATTTCAATATCTATGATTTTCTACTTGAATATGAGTCTTTATTTGCATTTAAATTTTGATATATTAATATGGTTAATTGCTAGTTGTTTTATGATGCTTGATATGCTTGTTTTAGCTTCTGGTTGAGTTCGTAGAATTGTTTGGCTAAGTAGACTAAGATTTTGCACTAGATATTTTGTTATGGAAAGTTATGGTAGCTATTTTTGCTAGTAATAGTTTTCACCTAAATGATGAACTAATAAAAATGTTGTTTGTAGATAAAAATGACTTATAACAAGAGAAGTTTCTGATCTTAGTAGTGCAATTTAGTTATATTGCTTGTTTTGATCCATGCTTAAGAGTTGCTTGCTCTGTGTGACGAGTAGTTGCGTGATTTCTGGTATGATGCCATGTTAGTAATAAAAAGTTTTTCTGAAAGTTAATACTTGATTAAGTTCAACCTGAATATGATGTTGATCACATCATGGTGCCACTGAATCGGGTTTTTAATTCAGGCGACCACATTTACCTAATGGAAAGGTCTTGATTCGGTCCTTTGCCGTGGCTCTCACCGGTGCCTCCCGCGAGGGAAGGTTATTGATAGAGGTGGAGGTGTCCCGTCTTTCGATGAGATGATGGATTTCGCTTTGGTGGAAGTCGACTTTGATGATCCGACTACGAACGTGCGAGGACGTCGCGCCTTAGCAATCGCTAAACCAACTCCGAGAGGTTATTGACCACGCCGGAGCACGATCAACCTGACCACGAGGGTCTGTTTCCTGCGAGCAAACGAAGAACAAGCAAGAAACTGAGATTGCAATCTGGATATTGCGAATATAAGATGAAAGCTTTATTGATCAAGGTGGGGTTCTGTGACGCCTTTGTCTGGTCGTTGAACACAAACGAAGTACGCGAAGTTGCAGCTATGGCGAACTTTTAATCTAAACAAAACCCAAAGTCTAAACGATGCCCTAAGGGCTGTATATATGGAGGAAGAGGGGGGGAATTTCGTGGCCCTTGGTGGAGGGGTCCGAAATCAACCCCATCTCTTGTTTCCCCACACATACGGACTCTAAAAATAGCCTATACTTATGTATTTCGAAATTACATGGGACTGGCCCAATAATAAGGTGACGCAGCACCTAAAATAGCCTCGGGACGAAATTTATGAAGTGGCATCTTGTATATTTCGTCCAAGGCTTCATGCACCCATTATGGTGGCTTCAAAGTCCTGAAATCATCACTTGTAACTCTGTTCTTGTTTCCCTTGCGCATGCCATCATCTCCATGCTTGTTCTGGCTCCAATGTTCATCCTTCTCCAAGCTAGGCCCTTCATTTGTAAGCAAAACAAATGTATCCAATTTAGGCAGCATCATATTCTCATGAACATTAGAATCATTACCAAGAAACGAAAGTACCTGGTAATTTAGTTGGCGTGCACGAGCTCTAGTAATTGGTCCAGTATGTATAGCAGCAGGGGTTGTGGCTGTAACAATTGTATTGATGTCCTCATCATCCTCCCCTTCTTGAAATGAAGTCGTCCTCGACGGAAGTTCATCTTCCTCACCCAAATAAGGCTTCAAATCTGCAATGTTAAAAGTGGGACTAACCCCAAAATCTGCAGGCAGCTCAAGTTTATATGCATTATCATTTATTTTCTCTAACACCTTAAAGGGACCATCAGCACGTGGCATTAACTTTGATTTGCGCAAATCAGGAAATCTATCCTTACGCAAATGTAACCAAACAAGATCTCCAGGTGCAAACACAACATGTTTTCTACCCTTATCTCCAGCAAGTTTATATTTAGCATTCATGCGCTCAATGTTTTCCTTAGTTAACTCATGCATTTTTAAAATCAATTCAGCACGTTGTTTAGCATCAAAATTAACCTTCTCCGATGATGGAAGAGGCAACAAATCAATAGGTGCACGAGGTAGGAAACCATACACAACTTCAAAAGGGCACATCTTAGTAGTAGAATGCAATGAACGATTATAAGCAAATTCAATATGAGGCAAGCATTCCTCCCACATTTTCTTATTATTCTTCAAAACAGCCCTAAGCATAGTAGACAACGTTCTATTGACTACTTCAGTTTGTCCATCAGTTTGGGGGTGACAAGTAGTACTAAAAAGCAGTTTAGTCCCCAACTTAGCGCATAAACATCTCCAAAAGTGGCTAAGAAATTTAGTATCACGATCTGAAACAATAGTATTTGGCACACCATGCAAGCGAATAATTTCACGAAAGAACAAATCAGCAACATTAACAGCATCATCGCTTTTATGACATGGTATAAAGTGTGCCATTTTCGAGAATCTATCCACTACAAAAAATATGCTATCCCTCCCCTTCTTTGTTCGAGGTAAACCTAAAACAAAGTCCATAGATATATCCTCCCAAGGAACACTAGGTACAGGCAAAGGCATATATAAACCATGAGGATTGAGTCGTGACTTAGCTTTTTGACATGTAGTGCAGCGAGCAATAAAACGCTCAACATCCCGTCTCATCTTTGGCCAAAAGAAATGTGTAGCAAGTACGTCCTCCATCTTCTTCACGCCAAAGTGTCCCATTAATCCTCCTCCATGCGCCTCCTGCAACAACAAAAGACGAACGGAGCTAGCTGGAATGCATAGCTTGTTAGCACGAAACACAAATCCATCGTTAACGACGAACTTGTTCCACATTCTTCCTTCTTTAGAATTCTGCATTACATCTTTAAAATCAGCATCATGCACATATTGATCTTTGATGGTCTCCAAACCAAATATTTTGAAGTCAAGTTGTGAAAGCATAGTATAGCGGCGAGACAATGCATCGGCAATAACATTTTCTTTTCCCTTCTTGTGTTTAATGACATAAGGAAAAGTCTCAATGAATTCAACCCATTTAGCATGTCTACGATTCAGTTTAGCTTGACTTTTAATATGTTTCAAAGATTCATGATCAGAATGTATAACAAATTCTTTGGGCCATAAATAATGTTGCCATGTTTCTAAAGTCCACACAAGAGCATATAATTCTTTATCATAAGTAGAATAATTCAGACTAGGCCCACTTAATTTTTCAGAAAAGTATGCAACAGGTTTACCATCTTGTAATAACACACCGCCTAATCCAATTCCACTAGCATCACATTCAAGCTCAAAAGTCTTATTAAAATCAGGAAGTTGGAGTAAAGGAGCATGTGTCAACTTATCTTTTAATACCGAGAAGGCTTCTTCCTGTGCGGTACCCCAAAGAAAAGGCACATCTTTCTTTGTAAGCTCATTGAGAGGTGCAGCAATGGTGCTGAAATCTCTCTCAAAACGCCTATAGAATCCAGCGAGGCCAAGAAAACTCCTCACTTGTGTGACCGTTTTGGGCTGCGGCCAACTCTCAATAGCTTCAATCTTGGCTTTATCAACTTCAATTCCCTGTGGAGTAACAACATAGCCAGGAAAAGATACTCGGTCGGTGCAAAAGGTGCACTTCCCAAGGTTACCAAACAAACGTGCATCACGTAGAGCAATAAAAACAGCACGTAAATGTTCCAAATGTTCTTCCAAAGATTTGCTATAAATCAGTATATCATCAAAAGAGACTACCACAAATCGTCCAATGAAAGCACGTAAAACTTCGTTCATTAGTCTCATGAAAGTACTAGGCGCATTAGTTAACCCAAAAGGCATGACTAACACTCATATAAACCAAACTTTGTTTTAAATGCTGTTTTCCATTCATCACCCAATTTCATACGAATTTGATGGTAACCACTACGCAAATCAACTTTGGAGAATATTGAGAGCCACTCAATTCATCAAGCATATCATCTAGCCTAGGAATAGGATGACGATACCGAATAGTAATATTATTAATGCCTCTACAATCAACACACATACGTGATGTACCATCCTTTTTCGGCAGTAGAATAATAGGAACAGCACAAGGACTAAGGGAGTCACGTATATAACCTTTGTCGAGAAGCTCTTGTACTTGACGCATAATCTCCTTCGTCTCCTCTGGATTGGTACGGTATGGTGCACGGTTTGGCAGTGATGCACCGGGAATTAAGTCAATCTGATGCTCAATCCCTCGAATAGGCGGTAATCCCGGTGGCACGTCTTGTGGAAAGACGTCAGCGAACTCCTGCAAAATGTTAGTGACAGCAGGAGGCAAAGAGGAAGGCACGTCCTCGAATGAAAATAATGCCTCTTTGCACACAAAAGCATAGCAAACAGATTTGCTGAAATCTAGCTCATCAATATCAGATTTGGTGGCAAATAAACATGCACTTTTCAATTTAATTTCAGAAGCAACACTAGATGGTTTATTATTAGCCTTCATTTGTTGCTCAAATTGCAAACTCTCTGTTTCCTTTTCATAACATTTCGATCTCACCAAAGTGAGCGATCAGTCCCACCTTGTTTGCTTGGCCAAGTCTCTGTTTGATCAATTAATGAAATCGGTCTCACCGAGTTCATCCAATCGGTCGCACTGAGATGAGGTTTTGCTCTAGCCCTAGCGCATCGGTCCCACCGAGTTGATCTCATCGGTCCCACCGAGATTCCTAACATTCACATTTTGACCTAAATCGGTCTCACCGAGTTTCTCTATTCGGTCTGACAGAGTTGGGTAAAAAGTGTGTAACGATTAGATTTTGTGTGGAGGCTATATATACCCATCCACCCCCTTCTCCATCTGTGAGAGAGTGATAGAGGCAAAGGTGTCCCGTCTTTCGATGAGATGGTGGATTTCGCTTTAGTGGAAGTCGACTTTGACGATCCGACTACGAACATGCGAGGACGTCGCGCCTTAGCAATCGCTAAACCAACTCCGAGAGGTTATTGACCATGCCGGAGCACGATCAACCTGACCACGAGGGTCTGTTTCCTGCGAGCAAACGAAGAACAAGCAAGAAACTAAGATTGCAATCTGGATATTGCGAATATAAGATGAAAACTTTATTGATCAAGGTGGGGTTCTATGACGCCTTTGTCTGGTCGTTGAACACAAACGAAGTACGCGAAGTTGCAGCTATGGCAAACTTTTAATCTAAACAAAACCCCCAAAGTCTAAACGGTGCCCTAAGGGCTGTATATATGGAGGAAGAGAGGGGAATTTCGTGGCCCTTGGTGGAGGGGTCTGAAATCAACCCTATCTCTTGTTTCCCCACACATACGGACTCTAAAAATAGCCTATACTTATGTATTTCGAAATTAGATGGGCCTGGCCCAATAAAAAGGTGACACAGCACCTATAATAGCCTCGGGACGAAATTTATGAAGTGGCATCTTGTATATTTCGTCCAAGGCTTCATGCACCCATTATGGTGGCTTCAAAGTCCTGAAATCATCACTTGTAACTCCGTTCTTGTTCTTGCTCTAATGTTCATCCTTCTCCAAGCTAGGCCCTTCATTTGTAAGCAAAACAAATGTATCCAATTTAGGCAGCATCATATTCTCATGAACATTAGAATCATTACCAAGAAATGAAAGTACCTGATAATTTAATTGGCGTGCGCGAGCTCTAGTAATTGGTCCCGTATACGTAGCAGTAGGGGCTGTGGGTGTAACAATGGTATTGATGTCCTCATCATCCTCCCCTTCTTGAAATGAAGTCGTCCTCGACGGAAGCTCATCTTCCTCACCCAAATAAGGCTTCAAATCTGCAATGTTAAAAGTGGGACTAACCCCAAAATCTGCAGGCAGCTCAAGTTTATATGCATTATCATTTATTTTCTCTAACACCTTAAAGGGACCATCAGCACGTGGCATTAGCTTTGATTTGCGCAAATCCGGAAATCTATCCTTACGCATATGTAACCAAACAAGATCTCCAGGTGCAAACACAACATGTTTTCTACCCTTATCTTCAGCAAGTTTATATTTAGCATTCATACGCTCAATGTTTTCCTTAGTTAACTCATGCATTTTTAAAATCAATTCAGCATGTTGTTTAGCATCAAAATTAACCTTCTCCGAAGATGGAAGAGGCAACAAATCAATAGGTGCACGAGGTAGGAAACCATACACAACTTCAAAAGGGCACATCTTAGTAGTAGAATGCAATGAACGATTATAAGCAAATTCAATATGAGGCAAGCATTCCTCCCACATTTTCTTATTATTCTTCAAAACAGCCCTAAGCATAGTAGACAACGTTCTATTGACTACTTCAGTTTGTCCATCAGTTTGGGGGTGACAAGTAGTACTAAAAAGCAGTTTAGTCCCCAACTTAGCCCATAAACATCTCCAAAAGTGGCTAAGAAATTTAGTATCACGATCTGAAACAATAGTATTTGGCACACCATGCAAGCGAATAATTTCACGAAAGAACAAATCAGCAACATTAACAGCATCATCGCTTTTATGACATGGTATAAAGTGTGCCATTTTCGAGAATCTATCCACTACAAAAAATATGCTATCCCTCCCCTTCTTTGTTCGAGGTAAACCTAAAACAAAGTCCATAGATATATCCTCCCAAGGAACACTAGGTACAGGCAAAGGCATATATAAACCATGAGGATTGAGTCGTGACTTAGCTTTTTGACATGTAGTGCAGCGAGCAATAAAACGCTCAACATCCCGTCTCATCTTTGGCCCAAAGAAATGTGTAGCAAGTACGTCCTCCGTCTTCTTCACGCCAAAGTGTCCCATTAATCCTCCTCTATGCGCCTCCTGCAACAACAAAAGACGAACGGAGCTAGCTGGAATGCATAGCTTGTTAGCACGAAACACAAATCCATCGTTAACGACGAACTTGTTCCACATTCTTCCTTCTTTACAATTCTGCATTACATCTTTAAAATCAACATCATGCACATATTGATCTTTGATGGTCTCCAAACCAAATATTTTGAAGTCAAGTTGTGAAAGCATAGTATAGCGGCGAGACAATGCATCGGCAATAACATTTTATTTTCCCTTCTTGTATTTAATGACATAAGGAAAAGTCTCAATGAATTCAACCCATTTAGCATGTCTACGATTCAGTTTAGCTTGACTTTTAATATGTTTCAAAGATTCATGATCAGAATGTATAACAAATTCTTTGGGCCATAAATAATGTTGCCATGTTTCTAAAGTCCGAACAAGAGCATATAATTCTTTATCATAAGTAGAATAATTCAGACTAGGCCCACTCAATTTTTCAGAAATGTATGCAACAGGTTTGCCATCTTGTAATAACACACCGCCTAATCCAATTCCACTAGCATCACATTCAAGCTCAAAAGTCTTATTAAAATCAGGAAGTTGGAGTAAAGGAGCATGTGTCAACTTATCTTTTAATACCGAGAAGGCTTCTTCCTGTGCGGTACCCCAAAGAAAAGGCACATCTTTCTTTGTAAGCTCATTGAGAGGTGCAGCAATGGTGCTGAAATCTCTCTCAAAACGCCTATAGAATCCAGCGAGGCCAAGAAAACTCCTCACTTGTGTGACCGTTTTGGGCTGCGGCCAACTCTCAATAGCTTCAATCTTGGCTTTATCAACTTCAATTCCCTGTGGAGTAACAACATAGCCAAGAAAAGATACTCGGTCGGTGCAAAAGGTGCACTTCCCAAGGTTACCAAACAAACGTGCATCACGTAGAGCAATAAAAACAGCACGTAAATGTTCCAAATGTTCTTCCAAAGATTTGCTATAAATCAGTATATCATCAAAATAGACTACCACAAATCATCCAATGAAAGCATGTAAAACTTCGTTCATTAGTCTCATGAAAGTACTAGGCGCATTAGTTAACCCAAAAGGCATGACTAACCACTCATATAAACCAAACTTTGTTTTAAATGCTGTTTTCCATTCATCACCCAATTTCATACGAATTTGATGGTAACCACTAGGCAAATCAACTTTGGAGAATATTGAGAGCCACTCAATTCATCAAGCATATCATCTAGCCTAGGAATAGGATGACGATAACGAATAGTAATATTATTAATGCCTCTACAATCAACACACATACGTGATGTACCATCCTTTTTCGGCAGTAGAATAATAGGAACAGCACAAGGACTAAGGGATTCACGTATATAACCTTTGTCGAGAAGCTCTTGTACTTGACGCATAATCTCCTTCGTCTCCTCTGGATTGGTACGGTATGGCGCACGGTTTGGCAGTGACGCACCGGGAATTAAGTCAATCTGATGCTCAATCCCTCGAATAGGCGGTAATCCCGGTGGCACGTCTTGTGGAAAGACGTCAGCGAACTCCTGCAAAATGTTAGTGACAGCAGGAGGCAAAGAGGAAGGCACGTCCTCGAATGAAAATAATGCCTCTTTGCACACAAAAGCATAGCAAACAGATTTGCTGAAATCTAGCTCATCAATATCAGATTTGGTGGCAAATAAACATGCACTTTTCAATTTAATTTCAGAAGCAACACTAGATGGTTTATTATTAGGCTTCATTTGTTGCTCAAATTCTTTTGCCACAATCTGATTTTCACTCTTATTCGTCTCCTGTTTTGCTTTATTAGCTCTATTAATATCATCTTTCAAAATGGAATCAGGAGTCATAGGAAGCAAAGTAATATTTTTACCCTTATGAACAAGAGTATAGTGATTGTTTCTACCATGGTGTACAGAATTTTTATCAAATTGCCATGGTCTACCAAGTAATAAGGAACATGCTTGCATAGGTACCACATCACAATCAACATAATCAGCATATGTAGAGATACTAAAATGCACATGAACAGTACGTGTTACCTTAACCTTGCCGCTGTTGTTGAACCATTGGATGTAGTAAGGATGTGGATGTGGTCTTGTGGTGAGAGAAAGCTTCTCCACCATCTCCATGCTAGCCAAGTTGTTGCAGCTCCCTCCGTCTATTATGACGTGCACAGAACGTTCCTTCACAACTCCCTTGGTATGGAACAAATTGTGCCTCTGATTTTGCTCAGCTTGTGTGACCTGCACACTCAAAACACGTTGAGCAACTAAACATTCATACCTGTCAGCGTCTTAAGAAGCCATGTATTGCGTCTCATGATCAGAATCATCTCCACCATGTTCTTCACGTGTAATAAGAGCCAAAGTCTCCTCATCATAGTCACTAGCGGACTCATATCCACCATCCGCTGTAGCAATCATCACACGCGGAGATTTGCATTCTCTCGCATAATGACCTCCTCCCTTACAACGACGACAAATAATATCACTTGTGTGCCCTGTTGATGCCATGGAAGAAGAAGAACGCTGTGCAGGCCCCGCAGGTGCTGATAGAGGCAAAGGTGTCCCGTCTTTCGATGAGATGGTGGATTTTGCTTTGGTGGAAGTCGACTTTGACGATCCGACTACGAACGTGCGAGGACGTCGCCCCTTAGCAATCGCTAAACCAACTCCGAGAGGTTATTGACCACGCCGGAGCACGATCAACCTGACCACGAGGGTCTGTTTCCTGCGAGCAAACGAAGAACAAGCAAGAAACTAAGATTGCAATCTGGATATTGCGAATATAAGATGAAAGCTTTATTGATCAAGGTGGGGTTCTGTGACGCCTTTGTCTGGTCGTTGAACACAAACGAAGTACGCGAAGTTGCAGCTATGGCGAACTTTTAATCTAAACAAAACCCAAAGTCTAAACGATGCCCTAAGGGCTGTATATATGGAGGAAGAGGGGGGAATTTCGTGGCCCTTGGTGGAGGGGTCCGAAATCAACCCTATCTCTTGTTTCCCCACACATACAGACTCTAAAAATAGCCTATACTTATGTATTTCGAAATTACATGGGCCTGGCCCAATAATAAGGTGATGCAGCACCTAAAATAGCCTCGGGACGAAATTTATGAAGTGGCATCTTGTATATTTCGTCCAAGGCTTCATGCACCCATTATGGTGGCTTCAAAGTCCTGAAATCATCACTTGTAACTCCGTTCTTGTTCCCCTTGCGCATGCCATCATCTCCATGCTTGTTCTTGCTCCAATGTTCATCCTTCTCCAAGCTAGGCCCTTCATTTGTAAGTGAAACAAATGTAATCAATTTAGGCAGCATCATATTCTCATGAACATTAGAATCATTACCAAGAAACGAAAGTACCTGGTAATTTAGTTGGCGTGCACGAGCTCTAGTAATTGGTCCAGTATGTATAGCAGCAGGGGCTGTGGGTGTAACAATTGTATTGATGTCCTCATCATCCTCCCCTTCTTGAAATGAAGTCGTCCTCGACGGAAGTCCATCTTCCTCACCCAAATAAAGCTTCAAATCTGCAATGTTAAAAGTGGGACTAACCCCAAAATCTGCAGGCAGCTCAAGTTTATATGCATTATCATTTATTTTCTTTAACACCTTAAAGGGACCATCAGCACGTGGCATTAGCTTTGATTTGCGCAAATCAGGAAATCTATCCTTACGCAAATGTAACCAAACAAGATCTCCAGGTGCAAACACAACATGTTTTCTACCCTTATCTCCAGCAAGTTTATATTTAGCATTCATACGCTCAATGTTTTCCTTAGTTAACTCATGCATTTTTAAAATCAATTCAGCACGTTGTTTAGCATCAAAATTAACCTTCTCCGAAGATGGAAGAGGCAACAAATCAATAGGTGCACGAGGTAGGAAACCATACACAACTTCAAAAGGGCACATCTTAGTAGTAGAATGCAATGAACGATTATAAGCAAATTCAATATGAGGCAAGCATTCCTCCCACATTTTCTTATTATTCTTCAAAACAGCCCTAAGCATAGTAGACAACGTTCTATTGACTACTTCAGTTTGTCCATCAGTTTGGGGGTGACAAGTAGTACTAAAAAGTAGTTTAGTCCCCAACTTAGCCCATAAACATCTCCAAAAGTGGCTAAGAAATTTAGTATCACGATCTGAAACAATAGTATTTGGCACACCATGCAAGCGAATAATTTCACGAAAGAAAAATCAGCAACATTAACAGCATCATCGCTTCAATCTTGGCTTTATCAACTTCAATTCCCTGTGGAGTAACAACATAGCCAAGAAAAGATACTCGGTCGGTGCAAAAGGTGCACTTCCCAAGGTTACCAAACAAACGTGCATCACGTAGAGCAATAAAAACAGCACGTAAATGTTCCAAATGTTCTTCCAAAGATCTGCTATAAATCAATATGTCATCAAAGTAAACTACCACAAATCGTCCAATGAAAGCACGTAAAACTTCGTTCATTAATCTCATGAAAGTACTAGGTGCATTAGTTAACCCAAAAGGCATGACTAACCACTCATATAATCCAAACTTAGTTTTAAATGCAGTTTTCCATTCATCTCCCAATTTCATACGAATTTGATGGTAGCCACTACGCAAATCAACTTTGGAGAATATTGTAGAGCCACTCAATTCATCAAGCATATCATCTAGCCTAGGAATAGGATGACGATAACGAATAGTAATATTATTAATGCCTCTACAATCAACACACATACGTGATGTACCATCCTTTTTCGGCACTAGAATAATAGGAACAGCACAAGGACTAAGGGATTCGCGTATATAACCTTTGTCGAGAAGCTCTTGTACTTGGCGCATAATCTCCTTTGTCTCCTCTGGATTGGTACGGTATGGTGCACGGTTTGGCAGTGAAGCACCGGGAATTAAGTCAATCTGATGCTCAATCCCTCGAATAGGCGGTAATCCCGGTGGCACGTCTTGTGGAAAGACGTCAGCGAACTCCTGCAAAATGTTAGTGACAGCAGGAGGCAAAGAGGAAGGCACGTCCTCGAATGAAAATAATGCCTCTTTGCACACAAAAGCATAGCAAACAGAGTTGCTGAAATCTAGCTCACCAATATCAGATTTGGTGGCAAATAAACATGCACTTTTCAATTTAATTTCAGAAGCAACACTAGATGATTTATTATTAGACTTCATTTGTTGCTCAAATTCTTTTGCCACAATCTGATTTTCACTCTTATTCGTCTCCTGTTTTGCTTTATTAGCTCTATTAATATCATCTTTCAAAATGGAATCAGGAGTCATAGGAAGCAAAGTAATATTTTTATCCTTATGAACAAGAGTATAGTGATTGTTTCTACCATGGTGTACAGAATTTTTATCAAATTGCCATGGTCTACCAAGTAATAAGGAACATGCTTGCATAGGTACCACATCACAATCAACATAATCAGCATATGTAGAGATACTAAAATGCACACGAACAATACGTGTTACCTTAACCTTGCCGCTGTTGTTGAACCATTGGATGTAGTAAGGATGTGGATGTGGTCTTGTGGTGAGAGAAAGCTTCTCCACCATCTCCATGCTAGCCAAGTTGTTGCAGCTCCCTCCGTCTATGATGACACGCACAGAACGTTCCTTCACAACTCCCTTGGTATGGAACAAATTGTGCCTCTGATTTTGCTCAGCTTATGTGATCTGCACACTCAAAACACGTTGAGCAACTAAACATTCATACCTGTCAGCGTCTTCAGGAGCCATGTATTGCGTCTCATGATCAGAATCATCTCCACCATGTTCTTCACGTGTAATAAGAGCCAAAGTCTCCTCATCATAGTCACTAGCGGACTCATATCCACCATCCGCGGTAGCAATCATCACACGCGGAGATTTGCATTCTCTCGCATAATGACCTCCTCCCTTACAACGACGACAAATAATATCACTTGTGTGCCCTGTTGATGCCATGGAAGAAGAAGAACGCTGTGCAGGCCCCGCAGGTGCGCTCTTGGCAGATAATGGTGGTTGTGCCTGTTTTTTTGTATCACGGCTGGAGGTGGCACCGGATGGAGGTGCTGGTGCAGTTGAAGTAGAAGATGCACGTGGTGTCCATGATGAAGGTCGTCCTGCAGAAAAGTTAGTTCGCCCCAATGCTTGTCGATCCTGCACTTCACGTTCAGCTTTACAAGCAAGATGGAATAAACGAGTGATATTAGTATACTCCTTATAGTCTAGAATGGTCTGAATCTCTCTATTTAATCCACCCAGAAAGCGTGCAAGCATAGCTTCATTCTCCTCAACAATACCACATCTAATCATGCCAGTTTGTAATTCCTGATAATATTCTTCTACAGATTTTTTCCCTTGTCTTAAACGCTGCAATTTTTGAAGCAATTCACGTTGATAATATGGTGGAACCCAACGCGTACGCATAACAGTTTTCAAGGCAGCCCAAGTAGTTGGAATAGGATATAATCTACAATGTTCAGACCACCATACACATATCTACCCTCAAATGGTGGAATATTCAATTTCAGTTTAGGAATATGGACATCATCTCGTACCTGAGGTGGTGGTGCAGGCCTACCATTACGAATATATACCTGAGGTCGACCTACTGGTGGTGGTACAGGTGGCTGCACGTAGTGCTGATTTTGATCAACCTCATCCTCATAATCTCCCACATAATCATCCTCCTCCGCATCAGCAGCAGGAGCCACAGAAGTATCAACAGCAGCACCAACAGTTTGGCCAAACGCAAGAGGAACACGGCTTGCTTGGCGGAGGTCTGTTTCGCGACGTGGAGGTAGTCGTTGTTGTTTTTGTTGGAGAGCTGCGTTAGGTGCAGCGGGTGGTGGTGGTGGAAGACGCGCGAGCAATTCATTAAACTTGTTATCGAGCTTTGTTTCGAACGTCTTCTCAAGGCCAGTGATCTTCTCCATGGCCTCTTCAAAATTGTTCAGCACATCATGCACCTGTTCAGTCATCATTTGCTGAAACTTATCATGAAGCTCCTTGTTCGATAAATTCTCCCAGTCAATCTCGTTGGCTTGTGATCCTGGCATGGTTAGCAGCAATAGAAACACACAAGAATATGATCCTACAGACTACGAACAAGTGGTGGTGGTGGGTGTCACAAATCCGTCAAGCAAAACTCAAATTCTTACCAGTTCTTACCCAGCAACAGGCGGTGATCGGCAACCGTTGTAGTCAAAACTCTCAAAACTTGGATAAAGCGATTACCAGGGAGAGTCAAACTGATAGAGGCGGGGGTGTCCCGATCTTTCGATGAGTTGATAACTATCGATTTGGTGGAGACGACTTTGACGATCCGACTACAAACGCGCACGACGTTGCGCCTTAGCAATCGCTAAACCAATCTCCTGAGGTTACTGACGATGCCGAAAGCACGGTCAGCCTGACCACGAAGGTCTATTCCTGCAAGCAATCGAAGAAACGAGCAAGAATATGATAAAGCAATCTGAATATTGCAAATATATATGAGGTATTGATAATGGTGGGGATCCGGAAGCGGTCTTGGTCTGGTCGTTGGACACAAACGAAGTACACGAAGTTGCAATGGCTAACTTTTAACTAAACAAATCCCAAGGAAAAGCTACTAGATGGATCTACTTATATAGGAGCAAGGGGTGGCGGCCAAGGAGGTGGGAGGACGTCCCAAGGCAGCCTAAAACTAAATCTAGGTCGTACAAGGCCAATGGGCCCAAGTGGAGGTGATGTAACACCTTTGGACTTGTAGTTTGACTCGGATTCTGCTGCAGCATCAGATTGTTTCGTCCACAACTCAACGCTCCGGACGAATTTGAAGGTGATTCCAATTGGGTTGGAAAGTGCACGAAATCTAGTTTCCAACAAAAAAAG
>NW_021261558.1:0-1910 GCF_002162155.2 Triticum dicoccoides
TAGTGGTGTATTGATATGGTGAATATGTGGACTCGTGTGCGCCACCTGAAGAGTTACTTGCAATCATAGTTTAGGTTAGCCACTGAGTCAAAGCTGGCTTGCTGCAGTTAAACTCCACCATCCCCTTTGTTGATAATGATGCATATGTAGTTAGCTCTGATGTAAGTCTTGCTGGGTACATTTGTACTCACGTTTGCCTATTTTATGTTTTTGCAGAGAGACTTCAGTCTCACTAGTAATTCCGCGTGGTCTTCGACGTTTAGCTTGTTACCTCAGCTACGATCTTGTGCCCTCGGCAGGATCTGATAGATAGTCAGGCTTCTCAGCCTTTTTCATTTATAGATGTCTGTACCCAGACATGATAGCTTCCGCTTGTGCTTTGATTTGTATGCTCTGAATGTTGGGTCATGAGACCCATGTTTGTAATATCTCGCTCCTCGGAGCCTATTGATAAATACGTGAGTTGTAGAGTCATGTTGTGATGCCATGTTGTATTTGCACATATCGAGCATATTGTGTGTATGTTATTGCTATGCTTGGTATGTGTGGGATCTGACTATCTAGTTGTTTATCTTTAGTAGCCTCTCTTACCGGGAAATGTCTCCTAGTGTTTCCACCGAGCCATGGTAGCTTGCTACTGCTCCGGAACACTTAGGCTGGCCGGCATGTGTCCTTCTTCGTTCCTGTGTCTGTCCCTTCGGGGAAATGTCACACGATGAATACCGGAGTCCTGTTAGCCTGCTACAGCCCGGTTCACCGGAGTCCTGCTAGCCCAGTGCTACAGCCTGGATTCACCCGCTGATGACTGACACGTTCGATGCTGGGTCATGGATGCCTGTCCCTGTAAGTCTGTGCCACTTTGGGTTTACGACTAGCCATGTCAGCCCGGGCTCCTTATCATATGGATGCTAGCGACACTGTCATATACGTGTGCCAAAAGGCACAAACGGTCCCGGGCTAAGGTAAGGCGACACCCGTGGGAATACCGTGCGTGAGGCCGCAAAGTGATATGAGGTGTTACATGCTAGATCGATGTGGCATTGAGTCGGGGTCCTGACAGCGTTGGTATCAGAGCTTGACTGTCTGTAGGATTACCAAGCCAAACTGGTCGAAGTTGAGTCTAGAAATTCTTTAGTTATATAAGGGAATTGATTGTGGGATGGAACGTAAGGCTCTTTTACTCCTTACACCTCATGGCCTTCTGATCTGAGTCATCATCTTCTCTTCTACGGGGATTAAGAACTAGGCTATCTCTTCTTTCTATCAGGATCACGTGTTACTAATCCGTAGACTTATAGATTGTTGGACTTACGCCTCGTTTCAGTTCCTACTACTTCTGTATGTTAATTGTTGATCTCGAAACCTTGATATTGTGCTTCTGAGTGGTTATGCCACCATTTTTGTGAATGTCTCAAATCTTTTCTGAGCATTTACAGCCGTTATGCTGTCCGAGTCATTCCAGGTTTCTAAATAGTCTGATGCATTTGCAAAATCCTTTCCCTCTGATTTCGATGTTCCTTTATGCCAGCTCAATCACACTAATTGTTGAGTTGAGGTATTCTATTGCCTTGACATTATGTTGGAGTTACTATTATGACCCTAGGTGTCTCAGGGGATCATCTAGTAGTCTGGCCATGATTTATGTTCCAGTGTGATGACTCTGGCCGTCATTATCGAAAGCATCCCGTGATGCCATTTAGTAGTAGGTATTCTATCCCTGGGTTTTGAACCCGAGATTCACCCTACTTGCTTCATGTTGATAGTTTTGCGCGTTCCTTTAGGTTATTAGTAACCTTTGCATTAGTCCTCGATGTTCGTGGTATTCCTTTCTTCCAAATACTATGAACCGCTTATGGCAGATGTTCCTCGCTGATCGAAAGATCACAATCAGAGTGCTCTCGATGGGTTCT
>NW_021261559.1:0-935 GCF_002162155.2 Triticum dicoccoides
ATTGTATCAGGATCTCGTTTAATTCGAGATGGCTACTCTTTTAAATCTGAGAATAATGGTTGTTCCATTTTTATGAGAGATATGTTTTATGGTCATGCTCCTATGGTGAATGGTTTATTCTTTATGAATCTCGAACGTGATGCTACACATGTTCATAATGTGAGTACCAAAAGAAGTAAGGTTGATAATGATAGTCCCACATACCTGTGGCACTGCCGCCTTGGTCACATAGGTGTCAAACGCATGAAGAAGCTCCATGCTGATGGACTTTTAGAGTCTCTTGATTATGAATCATTTGACACATGCGAACCATGCCTTATGGGTAAAATGACCAAGACTCCGTTCTCAGGAACAATGGAGCGAGCAACCGACTTATTGGAAATCATACATGCTGATGTGTGCGGTCCAATGAGTGTTGAGGCTCGCGGTGGCTATCGTTATGTTCTCACCCTCACTTATGATTTAAGTAGGTATGGGTATATCTACTTAATGAAACACAAGTCTGAAACCTTTGAAAAGTTCAAGGAATTTCAGAGTGAGGTTGAAAATCAACGTGACAGGAAAATCAAGTTTCTACGATCAGATCGTGGAGGAGAATACTTGAGTCACGAGTTTGGCACACACTTAAGAAAATGTGGAATAGTTTCACAACTCACGCCGCCTGGAACACCTCAGCGTAATGGTGTGTCCGAACGTCGTAATCGCACTCTATTAGATATGGTGCGATCTATGATGTCTCTTACCGATTTACCGCTATCTTTTTGGGGCTATGCTTTAGAGACTGCCGCATTCACTTTAAATAGGGCTCCATCGAAATCCGTTGAGATGACACCGTATGAATTATGGTTTGGGAAGAAACCTAAGCTGTCGTTTCTAAAAGTTTGGGGATGCGATGCTTATGTCAAGAAACTTCAACCTGAAAAGCTCGAACCCAA
>NW_021261560.1:0-851 GCF_002162155.2 Triticum dicoccoides
TGGTGGGGAGAGAGTGAGTGGGGGAAGGAGTGCGTGGAGTGGGGGGGACACTCTAGGTCAAGGGGGAGTGGGGGGTTAAGGGGGGGCCGGGGTGGGCCGTATGGCGGCCCATCGGCCTGCCGGGCCGAGGCCCAGATGGGGGGGGGGTTCTTTCCGTCTCTTTTTTTTGTTTTACCTTTTGTCTTTTCTTTTTATTTATTCTCTTCTGTTTTAGTTTAGTCACACTTTATTTTAGTTTTTATAAAATATGACCATAGCTCCTAAAATAAGGTTTCAGAACATCCCTCTACCATAAAAAGTTTGGTGGTCAATTAAACTAGTTTAACATTTGTTTATTATTTAAAATCATTGGAATAATTGTTTTGCTATGGTTTTATTCACTTTAGAGTATTTAATCATTTCATAAAAGTGTGGTTCCTCCACCATAATTGATTATGATTTATTTGCTACAATTTGAACATTTTTGATTTGACTATTGGAAACTTTTAATGTTTGACTTTAATTGAAATTTGAATTTGGCTCGGATCTGAACTAACACGAGATTAGAAACAGTAATCGTGGTGACATGGCATCATTACCAGAGGGTTACTGTAGCTTGATTAACCGGGCGTCACAAAAAGCTCCATGAAGGAAGCCCCCAAGTAAACGAGGTATTTGAATTTGCTTGCAACAAAAAAGGCTTTGACAAAGAATTTTATCACAAACAACTTTTTGCCAAAAAGTATAATGCTTGGTCGAACCGAACAAAATTTAAAACTGAAAGTTTTTGAGCATGAAAGCAACTTAGCTGGTTAATGTGCTTGATGTTGATGACGCAGGCCGAGATTGTGGCGGGACGAGATCCCAGCCCC
>NW_021261561.1:0-1148 GCF_002162155.2 Triticum dicoccoides
GGTAAGGCGTGGAGGAAGCCATCTTGATTAGCTCAGGTTGTATCCTTGTCTGGAATACATGCACCGGACCTCATGCTTATATAGGCGGGCGCCTAGCTAGTTCCATCGCAGCAGCACGTCGTGGGTGGCTGATGTACTGTCGCAGGTTTTTTTTTTCAAACGAGATTTTTGGAAATTCGCGAAACAATGAAATACTGTCTGAAAAAATCAAATTGTTTTGAATTTAAATAAGTGAACAAGGTCAAAGTGAAAATGTATGCACACGTGTTAATAACTTGCTTAGTGGCCTGGTTCAAAGGAAGCGCATGCTAATGACAGGTTGTCGCGGGTGCATGTCTGATCCCAACAAAGACTTCAATAATAGAACTAACTGAAGACGAACTTCAGCAAATGAAAATTCACCGTAATGTCGAGCGGTCAGAATATTTTAATGGGTTCTTCTTTTTTACGCAACATGGCACATTAGAGCAAAGTATAGACCAACTGTTCTGCTAGTGGTCTATTATTATTTCTTAAATGGTGGTGTGTCCTTTTCGCATTGCACAACTTGAACTAAATGTGAGTTTATGTTACTATAATATACTCCCTCCGTTTCAAAATAGATGATCAGTTAGTATAAAATTGGGTTATCTATTTTGAAACGGAGAGAGTACTTGTTTGCTCATACCTAACATCGATCAGCTGTTGTGCTAGTCATTTGTGCGAGAGAATCTTTTCATGGATGCGTTTAAGAAACTAATTTGAGTGTGAGACACCAAGTCATATTTGAACTTCTGTCCATCGGAGAAGAACCATGCATGGCGGCCGGTAAGCGAGCATGTGGTACGACCGAATCATTGCTAGCTACTTTCTCCGTTCGGAATTACTTGTCTCGGAAATAAATGTATCTAGAACTAAAATACGTCTAGATACATCCATTTTCGCGACAAGTAATTCCAAACGGAGGGAGTAGCTACTACGAGTACGTACTTATGTTCGGTTATCAAGTGTACATCACTGAGCCAATTTTCGGTATACCCTCCCTCCACAAACCGTATAAGGATAGTATGGTCATTTGACCATAACGTATAGACACCTTCGTATGTGATGCATACGAGCTATATGTATACGTACATAGCAGATCCGTCGGCCCATCAGACAACTGGCGC
>NW_021261561.1:1158-2621 GCF_002162155.2 Triticum dicoccoides
TTGTTTTTAAGCTTCAAAAAAATAAGTAGTGAGCAGGATCGAACACCCAACCTCTTGGTTTATCTCTACCTGCAGTAACCAACTAGGACAACACCCTTGTTGTGCCTGGCTTCTTCTTTTATTCATCTTGTTGTGCATCTTATCTGTCTGTTTTTCTTTTTGCCTTTTTTCTTTGGTTTATTTTTATTTATTTCTTCTTATTTTTCTATTTCCTTTTTTAATTTTCTTAAATGCGTGAACATTTTTTTAAATCCGTGAACTTACCTTTTAAATCTGTGATGTTTTTTCATATGAATGAATATTTTTCAATATCGCAGACTTTTATCAATTTCATGGAATAAAATTCAAAATTTTTAACTTTAAAAAAAAACTTTAACCTTTTTTCAAGTCAATGAACTTTTTTGAATTTCACAAACTTTTATCAAATTCGTGAACTTTGTTTTGTCAAAATTATGAACTTTTTATTTTGCAAACTTTTTTCCAAACCTGTGAACTTTTTGTCAAATTCTTAACCTTTTTACAAAACCGATGAACTTTTCTCAATTTCAGAAACTTTTGTCACACTAGTAAGCTTGCCTTGCACGTCTCGGCTAACACATGTAATCATATATAGGACAGTCTTCCCTAAACATAATAGGTTAACCCTATTGAAAATTTGAAATTTCACACGAAGTGTATAGTACCTAACTCTTAGCATACATAATTTGAAATATCATTCTTCATAAATCAATATTCCTTTCACATACATTTCACCCAAACAATTTGAATACCTTGAGCCGTGCGTGGCCATGGGAGATGGGATACTGATTTTTCTTTGACCAGGATAGGATGCACCGTGATTAGTTTCTTATTTTTAGGGGCTGTGATTAGTGTCCTTGTGAGCGGCGTGCGGAACTTTGTTCCGCGGGCGAGGCGTCCTCCTGGTTATTTGCTAATAACACATTCACGTTAGACTAGATCCATCTTAGGTGAAGGATTTAATTAAATGGATGTGATTGGGTGGTGTTGATTTATCGGTGTACATAGGAAGGGAAATGGTGTACTTTTCTGAAATTGATAAACCTTTTTTCAACCCATGGACTTCGTGGCAGAAATTTTCCAACACCAACAGGAAAAACCAAAAATCTAGGTTTTTCGTTTTCGGTATCGTTTCGTCTTAGATTTGTCGATTTTTAAGCCCACATCGAGCTCAAAGGGAAACAAAAGTTCATAAAACTAAAAAAAGTTCATCGATTTGAGAAAAGCTCATGAATACGAGAAAAAAGATCGAGAAATTGAAAAAAAGTTCATGGATTTGAAAAAAAATCATGAATTTGACAAAAAGCTCACGAATTAAATAATTTTTGCAGGAGGCCTCTCGGATGTGTCGGTCCATTGTCGCACGAAAACAGGGGATTTAGAAAAAACTGTTTTAAGTACTTGTATAAATTCTAGATTTAAATAGTTTTTCATTCAAACATGGC
>NW_021261562.1:0-1379 GCF_002162155.2 Triticum dicoccoides
AAGAGCTCTAACCTCAAGGCCCGATTTTCACGGTCCTTATCCTCGAGCATCTCAGCAGTGGTGCGAGTCCGTGAATCCTCCTGAGTGGGGTCAGCATAGATAGCCTGGAGATACCCTTGTGCTCCCGGAAGTGATCCTGGCATATACCGGAAATCAGAGTCCCGAAATAGACCAGATCTGACTCGCATAATGGTCATCATAGAGTAGGCGGCGTCCTGCACAGCCATCTCAATGGTAACCCCGAGTCCATAAGAGCAGTGAAGAGGCTCGGTGGATCCAGGATAAGATGGAAATATCCTGACAGTGCAGAGATACTGGCTTTGATTAAAGTCTCGGAATTGCTCTTCGACCGTGTACTCAGGATACCAGCGGTATCCAGCCTCAGTCATTACCCTGACCAACTTGGCAGTATGGCCGGGTACATCTAGGCATCGAGTCAGGCGAACCACTTGATTGATGTCGCGCGTGGCCATCTGAAAGCACAATCATAATGCAAGGGCATTAGAATTTCTAGCAAAATTTCGGCAGCATAACAGCTGTAAATGCTCAAGAAGGATTTTGAGACATTTGACAAAGGATTACATACACACTCATCATCATCATAACAAGGTTCTGAATCCATTCTAACAACATAATGTGGTAGTAGAACTGAACTAGGCTTGTATCCATCAAACTTATAAGGTACTACTGATTAGTAACACGTGATCCTGATAGAGAGAATAGGTCCTAATTCCTTAACCCCCGGTGGAAAAATGGACTGACTCAGATCAGAATGTCATAAGATAAAGGAGTAAAAGAGCCTTACGTCCCATCCCACAAACAATTCCCCTACATATAACTAAAGAATTTCTAGACTCAACATCGACCAGTTTGGCTTGGAGAAGCTACAGGCAGTCCGGCTCTGATGCCAACGCTGTCAGGACCCCGACTCGATGTCACATCGATCTAGCCGGTAACACCTCATATCACTTTGCGGCCTCACGCACGGTATCCCCACGGGTGTCGCCTTACCTTTGCCCGGGACCGTTTGCGCCTTTTGGCTCACGTATATGATAGTGTCGCTAGCATCCATATGATAAAGAGCCCGGGCTGACATGACTAGTCGTAAACCCAAAGTGGCACAGACTTACAGGGACAGGCATCCATGACCCAGCTTCGAATGTGTCGGTCATCAGCAAGTGGGTCCGGGCTGTAGCACTGGGCTAGCAGGACTCCGGTAAACCGGGCTGTAGCGGGCTAACAGGACTCCGGTACTCAAAGCGTGACATTTCCCCGAAGGGACAGACACAGGAACGAAGAAGGACACATGCCGGCCAGCCTAAGTGTTCCAGAGCAGTAGCAAGCTACCATGGCTCAGCGGTAACACTAGGAGACATTTC
>NW_021261563.1:0-885 GCF_002162155.2 Triticum dicoccoides
TTTACGTGTCGGTCATCAACACTCGCGGTTTTTGTCGATTCTGACCCGTTTCATGGACTATTACTCACCGTTTGGTGGTCCCGAAGTGATTTCCATGCTTGTCGAACCCCAAGGTGTGCTTACGTGACGGTCAACAACACCCATAGTTTTGGCCGATTCTGGCCCATTTCATGGACTATTACTCACTGTTTTCGGGGCCCGGAGCGATTTCATTGATTAACAAACCCTGGGGTGCGTTTACGTGTCGGTCTTCAAGACTCGCGGTTTTTGTTGATTCTGACAAGTTTCGTGGACTATTACTCACTGTTTTGGGGTCAAAAAGTGATTTCTGTGCTTGTTGAACCCCAAGGTGGGCTTACGTGTAGGTCATCAACATTGACAGTTTTGGCCGATCCTGGGCCATTTCATGGACTATTACTCACTGTTTTGGGGTCCTGGAGTGATTTCCACGATTAATGAACCCTGGGGTGCGTTTACGTGTCGGTCATCAACACTCGCGGTTTTTGTCGATTCTGACCCGTTTCATGAACTATTACTCACCGTTTTGGGGTGTCGAAGTGATTTCCATGCTTGTTGAACCCCAAGGTGCGCTTATGTGTTGGTCATCAACACTCACAGTTTTGGCCGATTCTGGCCGTTTCGTGGACTATTACTCACTAGTGTTCCGGAGTGGCTTCCACAATCAACAAAACCTAAGGTGCGTTTACATGTCGGTTATCAACACTCGCGATTTTTGTTGATTCTGACATGTTTCGTGGACTATTACTCTCCGTTTTGGGTTCCCGAAGTGATTTCCATGCTTGTTGAACCCCAAGGTGCGCTTACGTGTCGGTCATCAACACTGACAATTTTGGCCGATTCTGGCCCATTTCATGGACTATTACT
>NW_021261564.1:0-1023 GCF_002162155.2 Triticum dicoccoides
GAAAGTATCTGTTGGGTTGACACGGATCGAGACTGGGATTTGTCACTCCGTATGACGGAGAGGTATCTCTGGGCCCACTCGGTAATGCATCATCACAATGAGCTCAATGTGACCAAGGTGTTGGACACGGGATCATGCATTACGGTACGAGTAAAGTGACTTGCCGGTAACGAGACTGAACAAGGTATTGGGATACCGACGATCGAGTCTCGGGCAAGTAACGTACCGATTGACAAAGGGAATAGCATACAGGGTTTGATCGAATCCTCGACATCGTGGTTCATCCGATGACAACATCGAGGAGCATGTGGGAGCCATCATGGGTATCCAGATCCCGCTGTTGGTTATTGACCTGAGAGCGTCTCGGTCATGTCTGCATGTCTCCCGAACCCGTAGGGTCTACACACTTAAGGTTCGGTGACGCTAGGGTTATTAGGAAGACTAGTATGTGACTACTGAATGTTGTTCGGAGTCCCGGATGGGATCCTGGACGTCACGAGGAGCTCCGGAAGGGTCCGGAGGTAAAGATTTATATATGGGAAGTTGTCAAACGAACACCGGGAAGTTTCGGGGTCATACCGGTATTATACCGGGGCCACCGGAAGGGTTCCGGGGGTCCACCGGGAGGGGCCACCCCTCCGGGGGGGCCACATGGGCTGCGTGGGGCAGGGAGCCAGCCCCTGGTGGGCTGGCCGCACCCCCTCCCTTGGGCCCTTGCGCCTAGGGTTGAGGGGGGAACCCTAGAGGGGGCGCCCCCCTTGGCTTGGGGGGCAAGCCACCCTCTCCCCCTCTCCCCTTGGCCGCCGCACCCCCCCTAGATGGGTTCTAGGGGGCCGGCCCCCTTCTCCCTTCCCCCTATAAATAGAGGGGTGAGGGGAGGGCAGCCGCACCACCCTCCAAGGCGCAGCCCTCCCCTCCCCAACACCTCTCCTCCTCCGTTGTGTGCTTGGCGAAGCCCTGTCGGAGTACTGCCTCTCCACCATCACCACGCCGTCGTGCTGCCGGTGGAGCTGTCTTCCTCAA
>NW_021261565.1:0-1295 GCF_002162155.2 Triticum dicoccoides
CCTTGGTGGAGGGGTCCGAAATCAACCCTATCTCTTGTTTCCCCACACATACGGACTCTAAAAATAGCCTATACTTATGTATTTCGAAATTACATGGGCCTGGCCCAATAATAAGGTGACGCAGCACCTAAAATAGCCTCGGGACGAAATTTATGAAGTGGCATCTTGTATTTTTCGTCCAAGGCTTCATGCACCCATTATGGTGGCTTCAAAGTCCTGAAATCATCACTTGTAACTCCGTTCTTGTTTCCCTTGCGCATGCCATCATCTCCATGCTTGTTCTTGCTCCAATGTTCATCCTTCTCCAAGCTAGGCCCTTCATTTGTAAGCAAAACAAATGTATCCAATTTAGGCAGCATCATATTCTCATAAACATTAGAATCATTACCAAGAAACGAAAGTACCTGGTAATTTAGTTGGCGTGCACGAGCTCTAGTAATTGGTCCAGTATGTATAGCAGCAGGGGCTGTGGGTGTAACAATTGTATTGATGTCCTCATCAACTTGTCACCCCCAAACTGATGGACAAACTGAAGTAGTCAATAGAACGTTGTCTACTATGCTTAGGGCTGTTTTGAAGAATAATAAGAAAATGTGGGAGGAATGCTTGCCTCATATTGAATTTTCTTATAATCGTTCATTGCATTCTACTACTAAGATGTGCCCTTTTGAAGTTGTGTATGTGATAGAGGCGGGGGTGTCCCGATCTTTCGATGAGATGACAACTATCGATTTGGTGGAGACGACTTTGACGATCCGACTACAAACATGCACGACGTTGCGCCTTAGCAATCGCTAAACCAATCTCCAGAGGTTATTGACCACGCCAGTGCACGATCAACCTGACCACGAAGGTCTATTCCTGCAAGCAATCGAAGAACGAGCAAGAATATGATAAAGCAATCTGAATATTGCAAATATATATGAAGTATTGATAATGGTGGGGATCCGGAAGCGGTCTTGGTCTGGTCGTTGGACACAAACGAAGTACACGAAGTTGCAATGGCTAACTTTTAACTAAACAAATCCCAAGGAAAAGCTACTAGATGGATCTACTTATATAGGAGCAAGGGGTGGCGGCCAAGGAGGTGGGAGGACGTCCCAATGCAGCCTAAAACTAAATCTAGGTCGTACAAGGCCAAAGGGCCCAAGTGGAGGTGATGTAACACCTTTGGACTTGTAGTTTGACTCGGATTCTGCTGCAGCATCAGATTGTTTCGTCCACAACTCAGCGCTCCGGACGAATTTGAAGGTGATTCCAATTGGGTTGGAAAGTGCACGAAATCTAGTTTCCAA
>NW_021261566.1:0-808 GCF_002162155.2 Triticum dicoccoides
TCAATTCTCCGGTGAACGATGAAGTTGCCATGGATGTTCTCCGACTGGAGTCCCGTGTTGCAGCTGTCGTGGACTATCTCGCAAGGCTGAAGGCCGCCACATCTCGCATCGACTCGACGCTTTGGCCTGAGGAGACACTTCAGAATGACCTTGAATCGCTGATGGCCCGGTTGAACACGATCCCTGGTCGAGTGCAGGAATGGAAGAAGTCCTCGGCTCGGTGTGGTGCAGATGTTGCTCTGTGTCTTGCCCGAGTCCACTGTAAGGATGCACGAGAAGAGAAGCTGGCGGCCCTTCGGGTGGCCAATACCAAGAAGCACGACTTCAGGTCTTTTATGGAAACTTTCCTTGCAGCTGCCACTCGGATCGCCGACGGAATTGACCTTGATGAATTCGTTGCTCCTTCCAGCCCTCCACAGGAGGGGTAAAAAACTTCTTCTGGCTTGACGCTTTTAAATTTGCCTCGGTATGCCGAGTGGAATTGTAACCGATAAACCTTAACAGGCTTAACGCCTGAGCACTCTCGGTTCCTTTAGATATCGATTCAAACTTGAATTTGGTGCTTGAATATGATTGCCTTTGGCTCGAAATGTCTTTTGCAGGTTCAAAGCAAGGCGTCCTTACTGCAATCGACTTATTCTTCAGTCTACTTAGGCGAGCACTGGGCTGCAGCTAAGCCCCCGAGTGAGAGTTTTACTCTTCACTCGGCAGGATTTCGATAACTTAGGCGAGTGCTTGGACTGCAGCTAAGCCTCCGAGTGAGAGGGTTGCTCTACACTCGGTAGGATTTTGATAACTTAGGCGAGTG
>NW_021261567.1:0-1309 GCF_002162155.2 Triticum dicoccoides
TGCTACTTCTGAGACCTCGGCCCGGGCCGATGACCACGAGATGGAGGATGCAGCAACTTCGAATCCAGGTACTGTGTTCTTAATACCATTCTTAGTCGACTGACTCGCGATCTCTGATCCTGATCCTTCTCCGCAGCTCCACCCAACACTGTTATCGATCTTCCTGATGATGATGAGGATGAAGAGCCGCTGAAGCACAGGAGGAGTCGGAAAGCGTCCGCCAGTAAGGTGCCTCAGGATGTGCCGGCGCCTGAAATTCTGACTGTGGAGGAAGAGAACACCACTCGACACACGGTGACCTTCGCGAATCCACTGACGAGTGCTCAGCAGCCTTCCCTCTTCATGACGCACCACGTCCCGGAGGACCAAGCTGGCGCAGCGAAGGAGGCGATACGCCAGGCGGGACTCATGATGGAGCAGCTGAAGACCATCCGGGACGCGAGCCAGGCAGCTTATGACGCCGGTTCTGCCCTCCAAAGCAATGTCCAGGTCAGTCGACCGCTGTTTGTTCTGTTGGATATGCTACCAAAAACTTTTCTTTTCCGGAATTTATATTAGTCACCCACTGGGTGTGTCGAATAAACTCCGTGTTAGCGGGGGCACGCTGAGTGCACCCGCTGGGTGTAGTCCCCAAGGCTAAGGTCGACTGCTGGCAGTCGGCCTTAGGCTTTATGATGTCAATCTTTCTGTCAGTCGACTGGTCGACTGGATTTCGCAAAGCGGTGGGGGCACGCTGAGTGCACCCGCTGGGTGTAGTCCCCGAGACTGTGGTCGACTGCTTGCAGTTGATCACAGTCTTAGAGAATGCGTCTCGCACACTGTTTTTTTTTTTGAGGTCGACTGGTCGACTTTGTCTTCAACAGGATTAGTGGGGGCACGCTGAGTGCACCCACTGGGTGTAGTCCCCGAGACTACGGTCGAATGCTTGTATTCGGCTGTAGTCTTAGAAACGTGTGTTTTTCCCTTTTTCACTCGGAAGTGAGTTACGTTTGACGTTTAGTCGATTGGTTCTTCGCAGAACTCCTGTGATCTTGTGGCTCGCTACTCAGAGCTGGAACAAAAACATACTCAAGTCGAGCTGAGCTTGAAGCTGGTTCAGGAGAAGCTGACAAAGGCAAAGGAGGAGACCGAAGGTATGTTTGGTGAGACCCTGACGACTGCTTTTCCCCTTGCTTGTTTCAGCACCTGATCTTGCTGTAACTTGCAGGCAAGGTAAGGGAGGCCCAGCAGAAGAAAGACCTTGAGCTAGCTGAGAAGATCAAGCTTGTTGACGAGAAGTTAGCTTCAGTCACCAAGCTCGAACAAGACA
>NW_021261568.1:0-901 GCF_002162155.2 Triticum dicoccoides
GGAAAAGGGGGCCGGCCACCTCTCCTTCTCCTCCTATTCCTTCTCCCTTCCTCCCCTCTTGGTGGACTCCTACTAGGACTTGGAGTCCTAGTAGGACTCCCCACCCTGGCCGCACCTCTGCCTTGGCCGGCCTCCTCCTCCTCCATCCTTTATATACTGAGGCAAGGGGCACCCCATGAACACACAAGTTGATCCACGTGATCTATTCCTTAGCCGTGTGCGGTGCCCCCTGCCACCATATACCTCGATAATACTGTAGCGGAGTTTAGGCGAAGCCCTGCTGCTGTAGTTCATCAAGATCGTCACCACGCCGTCGTGCTGACGGAACTCTTCCCCGACACTTTGCTGGATCGGAGTCCGGGGATCGTCATCGAGCTGAACGTGTGCTCGAACTCGGAGGTGCCGTAGTTTCGGTGCTTGATCGGTTGGATTGTGAAAACGTACGAGTACTTCCTCTACGTCGTGTCATCGCTTCCGCAGTCGGTCTGCGTTGGGTACGTAGACAACACTCTCCCCTCGTTGCTATGCATCACATGATCTTGCGTGTGCGTAGGAAATTTTTTGAAATTACTACGAAACCCAACAGTGGCATCCGAGCCTAGGTTACTTATGTTGATGTTATATGCACGAGTAGAACACAAGTGAGTTGTGGACGATACAAGTCATACTGCCTACCAGCATGTCATATTTTGGTTCGGCGGTATTGTTGGACGAGACGACCCGGACCAACCTTACGCGTACGCTTACGCGAGACCGGTTCCCTCGACGTGCTTTGCACATAGATGGCTTGCGGGCGACTGTCTCTCCAACTTTAGTTGAACCGAGTATGGCTACGCCCGGTCCTTGAGAAGGTTAAAACGGAGTCTATTTGACAAACTATCGTTGTGGTTTTGATGCGTAG
>NW_021261569.1:0-1125 GCF_002162155.2 Triticum dicoccoides
ATACTTATAGTTTGATTTTAGGTCACAAAAATTATATTCTTTTTGCTATTGAAGAATATTATAGTTTTATTTTAGTTGATCATAACATAATATTTTAATTGATTGTTTTTATTTTCATAAAAGTTTTGTAGTTCATTCTGTTTGCTATTAATTCATTCTTTGAGCTAAATGACTCTGAAATTGGAAAGCATTTCAAAATGAACTCTGAAAAGGTTGAAAGTTGGCATGGTATCATCATTTCACCCACATAGCATGTTCCAAAAAGTAGAGAGGGTTATGACAAAAACTTGATGCACTTCGTGTACAAAATGGACAATCACTTTCGAAGTATCAAAGTTTCAAACCATAAGACATGAAAGCATTTCAAATGAACTCTGAAAAAGTTGAAAGTTGGGATGGTATCATAATTTCACCCACATAGCATTTGCTTATTGCGGGAGAAAGTCTTCACTTTTTCTTCGCTTGTGTCATTTGCTTATTGCGCCGTAACCATGGATAATCTTTATTGTTTATCAGGATGCTTGGGTCAGCCTTGACATTGAAGGGAGGAATTTCATGAAACTTTTCATAATCTTCAGACATGTCTGTCTTGCCGTCCACTCCCAGGATGTCCCTTTTTCATGAAAGAACTATGTGGCACTTTGGCTCATCGTATGATGTATTCGCTTCCTTATCTTTTCTTTTTCTCGGTTTGGTAGACATGTCCTTCACATAGATAACCTGTGCCACATCATTGGCTAGGACGAACGGTTCGTCAGTGTACCCAAGATTTTTCAGATCCACTGTTGTCATTCCGTACTGTGGGTCTACCTGTACCCCGCCGCCTAACAGATTGACCCATTTGCACTTAAACAAAGGGACCTTAAAATCAGGTCCGTAGTCAAGTTCCCATATGTCCACTATGTAACCATAATATGTGTCCTTTCCGCTCTCGGTTGCTGCATCAAAGCGGACACCGCTGTTTTGGTTGGTGCTCTTTTGATCTTGGGCGATTGTGTAAAATGTATTCCCATTTATCTCGTATCCTTTGTAAGTCAATACAGTCAAAGATGGTCCCCTGGACAACAAGTACAACTCATCACAAACAGTGTTGTCACCTCTGAGACGTGTTTCCAACCAACTGCT
>NW_021261570.1:0-855 GCF_002162155.2 Triticum dicoccoides
GTCCGATTCTTGCCTTTTTTGTATACTATTACTCACTGTTTTGGGGTCCCGGAGTGATTTCCACGATTAACGAACCCCGACGTGCGTTTACGTGTCGGTCATCAACACTCACAGTTTTGGCCGATTCTGGCCCGTTTCGTGGACTATTGCTCACTTTTTTGGGGCCCCGAAGTGATTTCCATGATTAAGGAACCCTTGGGTGCGCTTACGGGTTGGTTATCAACACTCGCGGTTTTTGTCAATTCTGACCCGTTTCGTGGACTGTTACTCACCGTTTTGGGGCCCCAAAGCGATTTCCATGGTTGTTGAACCCCAAGGTGCGTTTAAGTGTAGGTCATCAACAATCACAGTTTGGGCCGATTCTGGCCCGTTTCTTGGACTATTACTTAGTTATGGGTGTCCCGAAATGACCCCGGGTTGTGTTTACGTGTCGGTCAGCAACACTCACAATTTTGGCGAATTCTAACGTGTTTTGTGGACTATTACTCACTGTTTTCAGGTCCCGAAGTGATTTCCATAGTTGTTGAACCCCAAGGCGCGCTTACGTGTCGGTCATCAATGCTCATAGTTTTGGCTGATTCTGGCCCGTATCATGGACTATTACTCTCTTTTTAGGGCCCCCGGAGTGATTTCCACGATTAACGAACCACGGGGTGCATTTACGTGTCGGTCATCCACACTCACAGTTTTGGCCGATTCTGGCCCGTTTCTTGGACTATTACTCTGATTTTGGGTCTCGGCGTGATTTCCATGATTGACGAACACCGGGGTGCATTTATGTGTCGCTCATCAACACTCGCAGTTTTGGCCGATTCTGGCCCGTTTCGTGGAGTATTACGCACTGTTTTGGGGTAT
>NW_021261571.1:0-1023 GCF_002162155.2 Triticum dicoccoides
AACTAAGTTTGGATTATATGAGTGGTTAGTCATGCCTTTTGGGTTAACTAATGCGCCTAGTACTTTCATGAGACTAATGAACGAAGTTTTACGTGCTTTCATTGGACGATTTGTGGTAGTCTATTTTGATGATATACTGATTTATAGCAGATCTTTGGAAGAACATTTGGAACATTTACGTGCTGTTTTTATTGCTCTACGTGATGCACGTTTGTTTGGTAACCTTGGGAAGTGTACCTTTTGCACCGACCGAGTATCTTTTCTTGGCTATGTTGTTACTCCACAGGGAATTGAAGTTGACAAAGCCAAGATTGAAGCTATTGAGAGTTGGCCGCAGCCCAAAACGGTCACACAAGTGAGGAGTTTTCTTGGCCTCGCTGGATTCTATAGGCGTTTTGTGAGAGATTTCAGCACCATTGCTGCACGTCTCAACGAGCTTACAAAGAAGGATGTGCCTTTTGTTTGGGGTACCGCACAGGAAGAAGCCTTCACGGTATTGAAAGATAAGTTGACACATGCTCCTTTACTCCAACTTCCTGATTTTAATAAGACTTTTGAGCTTGAATGTGATGCTAGTGGAATTGGATTAGGAGGTGTGTTATTACAAGATGGCAAATCTGTTGCATACTTTTCTGAAAAATTGAGTGGGCCTAGTCTGAATTATTCTACTTATGATAAAGAATTATATGCTCTTGTTCGGACTTTAGAAACATGGCAACATTATTTATGGCCCAAAGAATTTGTTATACATTCTGATCATGAATCTTTGAAACATATTAAAAGTCAAGCTAAACTGAATCGTAGACATGCTAAATGGGTTGAATTCATTGAGACTTTCCCTTATGTCATTAAACACAAGAAGGGAAAAGAAAATGTTATTGCTGATGCATTGTCTCGTCGCTATACTATGCTTTCACAACTTGACTTCAAAATATTTGGTTTGGAGACCATCAAATATCAATATGTGCATGATGCTGATTTTAAAGATGTAATGCAGAATTGTAAAGAAGGAAGAATGTGGAA
>NW_021261572.1:0-2416 GCF_002162155.2 Triticum dicoccoides
GGTGCTTTGAGCAAGGAGATCGAAAATGGCAGCAAAATGAGCTTGGACTCGGGTTTGAGCAGGATATTCGTGTTTGTGGGAGGAAGAAGAAGTGTATGGGTGAAAGGATAAGTGGAGGAGGGCCACCATCGGCCCACGAGGCAAGGGGCGCGCCCAGGGGGGTAGGGCGCGCCCTCCACCCTCATGGGCAGGTGGTTGAACCCCTTGTTGTGTTCTCAGTGCCAAATATTCTCAAATATTCTGTAAAAAATCATATTCAAATTCCAGGGCATTTGGAAAACTTTTATTCTCGGGGTATTTTTATATTGCACGGATAAACAGATAACAGATAGAAAAATATTTGTTTTTATTTTATTTAAATTAAATAACAGAAAGTAAAAGTGGGGTACAGCAGGTTGTGCCTTCTAGTTTCATCCATCTCATATCATCAAAAGGAATCCACTAACAAGGTTGATCAAGTCTTGTTAAGGAACTCATTCCGAATAACATGGAACCGGAGAAATTTCGAATAACACTATGTTACCTCAACAGGGATATGCACATCCCGAATAATAAGAATATCATATTTCTTCTTGACAGTAGGAAGAGGAAATTCAAAACCTCCAAATATAATCGATGGAATTTTTCCAATAGAGTTGATACTATGAACTTGAGGTTGTTTCCTCGGAAAGTGTACCGTATGCTCATTACCATTAACATGAAAAGTGACATTGCCTTTAGTGCAATCAATAACAGCCCCTGCAGTGTTCAAAAAGGGTCTTCCAAGAATAATAGACATAATATCGTCCTCGGGAATATCAAGAATAATAAAGTCCATTAAAATAGTAATGTTTGCAACTACAACAGGCACATCCTCACAAATACCGACAGGTACAGTAGTTGATTTCTCAGCCATTTGCAAAGATATTTCAGTAGGTGTCAACTTATTCAAATCAAGTCTACGATATAAAGAGAGAGGCATAACACTAACACCGGCTCCAAGATCACATAAAGCAGTTTTAACATAGTTTCTTTTAATGGAGCATGGTATAGTGGATACTCCTGGATCTCCAAGTTTCTTAGGTATTCCACCCTTAAAAGTATAATTAGCAAGCATGGTGGAAATTTCAGCTTCCAATATCTTTCTTTTATTTGTAACAATTTCTTTCATGTACTTAGCATAAGGATTCATTTTGAGCATATCAGTTAATTGCATACGCAAAAAGATAGGTCTAATCATTTCAGCAAAGCGCTCAAAATCCTCATCATCCTTTTTCTTGGATGGTTTGGGAGGAAAATGCATGGGTTTCTGAACCCAAGGCTCTCTTTCTTTACCATGTTTCCTAGCAACAAAGTCTTTCTTATCATAACGTTGATTCTTTGATTGTGGGTTATCAAGATCAATAGCAGGTTCAATTTCTATATCATTATCATTACTAGGTTGAGCATCATCATGAACATTATTATTAACATTATCATTAGTTTGAGGTTCATTACCAGATTGTGTTTCTGCATCAGAAATAGAAATATCATTTGGATTCTCACGTGTTTCAACAATAGGATCACTAGAATCATGCAAAGTCCTATCATTTTTCTTTTTCTTCTTTTTAGACGAACTAGGTGCATCTATATTATTTCTCTGAGAATCTACCACCTCTAGTGACAACTCTAACAACATTATCATTATCCTTACTATTCAATTCATTGAGCAAATCATTTTGAGCCTTAAGTACTTGTTCTACTTGAGTGGTAACCATAGAAGCATGTTTACTAATAAGTTTAAGTTCACCTTTAACATTAGCCATATAATCACCCAAGTGTTCAAGCATATTTGAATTGTATTTCAATTGTCTACCAAAATAAGCATTAAAATCTTCTTGCTTAGCCATAAATCTATCAAACTCATCTAAACATGGGCTAGCAAATTTAGTAAATGGGATTTCAGCTTTATCATATCTATAGAGAGAATTTACCTTTACTACCCGTGTCGGGTTATCAAGACCATGAGTTTCTTCAATAGGTAAAGGATTAAGATCATATGTTTCTTCAACAGGCGGTAAATTAAGACCATGTATTTCTTCAATAGGAGATAAATTCTTAACATCTTCAGCTTTAATACATTTTTCTTTCATAGATTTCTTTGCCTCTTGCATATCTTCAGGACTGAGAAATAGAATACCCCTCTTCTTCGGAGTTGGTTTAGGAATAGGCTCAGGAACTGGCTCCGGAGGTGTCCAATTATTTTCATTTGCCAGCATATTATTCAATAGAATTTCAGCTTCATCCGGTGTTCTTTCCCTAAAAACAGAACCAACACAACTATCCAGGTAATCTCTGGAGGCATCGGTTAGTCCATTATAAAAGATATCAAGTATTTCATTTTTCTTAAGAGGTCTCTCTTCTTCAATTTGCATAAAATTATATATATCCCTTAAAG
>NW_021261573.1:0-2416 GCF_002162155.2 Triticum dicoccoides
GGTGCTTTGAGCAAGGAGATCGAAAATGGCAGCAAAATGAGCTTGGACTCGGGTTTGAGCAGGATATTCGTGTTTGTGGGAGGAAGAAGAAGTGTATGGGTGAAAGGATAAGTGGAGGAGGGCCACCATCGGCCCACGAGGCAAGGGGCGCGCCCAGGGGGGTAGGGCGCGCCCTCCACCCTCATGGGCAGGTGGTTGAACCCCTTGTTGTGTTCTCAGTGCCAAATATTCTCAAATATTCTGTAAAAAATCATATTCAAATTCCAGGGCATTTGGAAAACTTTTATTCTCGGGGTATTTTTATATTGCACGGATAAACAGATAACAGATAGAAAAATATTTGTTTTTATTTTATTTAAATTAAATAACAGAAAGTAAAAGTGGGGTACAGCAGGTTGTGCCTTCTAGTTTCATCCATCTCATATCATCAAAAGGAATCCACTAACAAGGTTGATCAAGTCTTGTTAAGGAACTCATTCCGAATAACATGGAACCGGAGAAATTTCGAATAACACTATGTTACCTCAACAGGGATATGCACATCCCGAATAATAAGAATATCATATTTCTTCTTGACAGTAGGAAGAGGAAATTCAAAACCTCCAAATATAATCGATGGAATTTTTCCAATAGAGTTGATACTATGAACTTGAGGTTGTTTCCTCGGAAAGTGTACCGTATGCTCATTACCATTAACATGAAAAGTGACATTGCCTTTAGTGCAATCAATAACAGCCCCTGCAGTGTTCAAAAAGGGTCTTCCAAGAATAATAGACATAATATCGTCCTCGGGAATATCAAGAATAATAAAGTCCATTAAAATAGTAATGTTTGCAACTACAACAGGCACATCCTCACAAATACCGACAGGTACAGCAGTTGATTTATCAGCCATTTGCAAAGATATTTCAGTAGGTGTCAACTTATTCAAATCAAGTCTACGATATAAAGAGAGAGGCATAACACTAACACCGGCTCCAAGATCACATAAAGCAGTTTTAACATAGTTTCTTTTAATGGAGCATGGTATAGTGGATACTCCTGGATCTCCAAGTTTCTTAGGTATTCCACCCTTAAAAGTATAATTAGCAAGCATGGTGGAAATTTCAGCTTCCAATATCTTTCTTTTATTTGTAACAATTTCTTTCATGTACTTAGCATAATGATTCATTTTGAGCATATCAGTTAATTGCATACGCAAAAAGATAGGTCTAATCATTTCAGCAAAGCGCTCAAAATCCTCATCATCCTTTTTCTTGGATGGTTTGGGAGGAAAATGCATGGGTTTCTGAACCCAAAGCTCTCTTTCTTTACCATGTTTCCTAGCAACAAAGTCTTTCTTATCATAACGTTGATTCTTTGATTGTGGGTTATCAAGATCAATAGCAGGTTCAATTTCTATATCATTATCATTACTAGGTTGAGCATCATCATGAACATTATTATTAACATTATCATTAGTTTGAGGTTCATTACCAGATTGTGTTTCTGCATCAGAAATAGAAATATCATTTGGATTCTCACGTGTTTCAACAATAGGATCACTAGAATCATGCAAAGTCCTATCATTTTTCTTTTTCTTCTTTTTAGACGAACTAGGTGCATCTATATTATTTCTCTGAGAATCTACCACCTCTAGTGACAACTCTAACAACATTATCATTATCCTTACTATTCAATTCATTGAGCAAATCATTTTGAGCCTTAAGTACTTGTTCTACTTGAGTGGTAACCATAGAAGCATGTTTACTAATAAGTTTAAGTTCACCTTTAACATTAGCCATATAATCACCCAAGTGTTCAAGCATATTTGAATTGTATTTCAATTGTCTACCAAAATAAGCATTAAAATCTTCTTGCTTAGCCATAAATCTATCAAACTCATCTAAACATGGGCTAGCAAATTTAGTAAATGGGATTTCAGCTTTATCATATCTATAGAGAGAATTTACCTTTACTACCCGTGTCGGGTTATCAAGACCATGAGTTTCTTCAATAGGTAAAGGATTAAGATCATATGTTTCTTCAACAGGCGGTAAATTAAGACCATGTATTTCTTCAATAGGAGATAAATTCTTAACATCTTCAGCTTTAATACATTTTTCTTTCATAGATTTCTTTGCCTCTTGCATATCTTCAGGACTGAGAAATAGAATACCCCTCTTCTTCGGAGTTGGTTTAGGAATAGGCTCAGGAACTGGCTCCGGAGGTGTCCAATTATTTTCATTTGCCAGCATATTATTCAATAGAATTTCAGCTTCATCCGGTGTTCTTTCCCTAAAAACAGAACCAACACAACTATCCAGGTAATCTCTGGAGGCATCGGTTAGTCCATTATAAAAGATATCAAGTATTTCATTTTTCTTAAGAGGTCTCTCTTCTTCAATTTGCATAAAATTATATATATCCCTTAAAG
>NW_021261574.1:0-1727 GCF_002162155.2 Triticum dicoccoides
TGTCAATCACTATCTTATCTGGAAGATTAACTCCCACTTGATTCAAGCGATTGAAGTACCCAGACAATCTGAGCACATGCTCACTAGTTGAGCGATTCTCCTCCATCTTTTAGCTATAGAACTTGTTGGAGACTTCATATCTCTCAACTCGGGTATTTGCTTGAAATATTAACTTCAACTCCTGGAACATCTCATATGCTCCATGACGTTCAAAACGTCCTTGAAGGCCCGATTCTAAGCCATTAAGCATGGTGCACTAAACTATCAAGTAGTCATCATATTGAGCTAGCCAAACGTTCATAACGTCTGCATCTGCTCCTGCAATAGGTCCGTCACCTAGCGGTGCATCAAGGACATAATTCTTCTGTGCAGCAATGAGGATAGACCTCAGATCACGGATCCAATCCGCATCATTGCTACTAACATTTTTCAACACAATTTTCTCTAGGAACATATCAAAATAAACATATGAAAGCAACAACGCGAGCTATTGATCTGCAAAATACTACCAGGACTAAGTTCATGATAAATTAAAGTTCAATTAATCATATTACTTAAGAACTCCCACTTAGACAGACATCCCTCTAATCCTCTAAGTGATCACGTGATCCAAATCAACTAAACCATGTCCGATCATCACGTGAGATGGAGTAGTTTCATCGGTAAACATCATTATGTTGATCATATCTACTATATGATTCACGCTCGACCTTTCGGTCTCCGTGTTCCGAGGCCATATCTCTATATGCTTGGCTCGTCAAGTATAACCTGAGTATTCCGCATGCGCAACTGTTTTGCACCCATTGTATTTGAACGTAGAGCCTATCACACCCGATCATCACGTGGTGTCTCAGCACGAAGAACTTTCGCAACGGTGCATACTCAGGGAGAACACTTCTTGATAATTTAGTGAGGGATCATCTTATAATGCTACCGTCAATCAAAGGAAGATAAGATGCATAAAAAGATAAACATCACATGCAATCAATATAAGTGATATGATATGGCCATCATTATCTTGTGCTTGTGATCTCCATCTCCGAAGCACCTTCATGATCACCATCGTCACCGGCGCGACACCTTGATCTCCATCGCAGCATCGTTGTCGTCTCGCCAATCTTATGCTTCCACGACTATCGCTACCGCTTAGTGATAAAGTAAAGCATTACATCGCGATTGCATTGCATACAATAAAGCGACAACCATATGGCTCCTGCCAGTTGCCGATAACTCGGTTACAAAACATGATCATCTCATACAATAAAATTCAGCATCATGTCTTGACCATATCACATCACAACATGCCCTGAAAAAACAAGTTAGACGTCCTCTACTTTGTTGTTGCATGTTTTACGTGGCTGCTACGGGCTTAAGTAAGAACCAATCTCACCTACGCATCAAAACCACAACGATAGTTTGTCAAATAGACTCCGTTTTAACCTTCGCAAGGACCGGGCGTAGCCACACTCGGTTCAACTAAAGTTGGAGAGACAGTCGCCCGCAAGCCATCTATGTGCAAAGCACGTCGAGGGAACCGGTCTCGCGTAAGCGTACGCGTAAGGTTGGTCCGGGTCGTCTCGTCCAACAATACCGCCGAACCAATGTATGACATGCTGGTAGGCAGTATGACTTGTATCGTCCACAACTCACTTGTGTTCTACTCGTGCATATAACATCAACATAAATAACCTAGGCTCTGATACCACTGTTGGGTTTCGTAGTAATTT
>NW_021261575.1:0-1520 GCF_002162155.2 Triticum dicoccoides
CACTAGTGAAAATAAAGAACCCTTGATGGAGATCTTTTTATTCTTGGAAGTAATGTTCTTTATCATCATTGATTTTCACACCAAAGAACCCACCTTGCACACATTTTACCTTCAAGTGACATCACATAAAGGGAAAGATTCCATAAACATTGGTTGTGGAATGAACATTCACTTTACATTGTCATTAGTCTCGCCAAAATCAATTTTGAGAATCCCTTGTCTTTTGATGCAACCCATGAGTAATAAGCCCTTCCACAATATTTTCCTAGCATGAAATGGGTTTTTGTAAGTTTTATCACATCATTAGCAATCGAGGAAATCATGCGCTGCTATGAATTTTGTGAAAGCTCATGAAGATAACCTATGTTGCTTTATTAAGTTTGTTATTCCTTTTGCCACTATAGAGATGCCTATGTCCACTATAAAGTGGTGATGTTTTCTATAAGAATAAACAAACATCCTGATCAAACCACTCAGAAATCATATTCCTCATAAACTTGAATGTCTCATTTTTGCAATTGCGATCTTTCACCTCTTTCTCTGTCAAGTGTAACCCAAGGGGAGGCATATGGCCTCACATGATATCATACCTAGAGAAGTTACTTGCCTTGAGTGCCTCGAAATGTTCTCAAATCATTTGTAAGGGGATTTAGGCTTCAAAGTATGTAAAAAAAATCCTTTGGTTCACTTCAAAGTAACACATACAATTTTTTAAAATGAAAGATTTTGTTTCACAAATTGTTTCATTATAAGTGTGGCATATAGAAGTATGAGCTAATTTAACGTACCTAAATTTTCATTTGCAGGATATATTTTCTGGTGCCACAGATACCACGGGAACAATTTTTGAATGGGCTATGTCAGAGCTCGTCCGTCATCCTGAAACAATGTTTAAGGCTCAACTAGAGATAAGAAAAGTATTAGGTCAAGATTGAACAATCATAAAAAATAGTGACCTTGGAAACCTCCACTACATGCGAATGGTCATTAAGGAGGTTCTTAGGTTGCACCTACCAGCTCCACTAATCCCACGCATGGCCAGAATGGATTGTAAAATTATGGGTTATGAGATGCTTAAAGGCGCCACTATATTAATTAATGTCTTTGCAGTTTCTAGGGATCCAAAGTATTGGAAACACCCTGAAGCCTTTTTGCCAGAGAGGTTTGAGAACAACAACTTAGATTACAATGGGACACACTTTGGATTCACCCCCTTTGGTGCTGGACGAAGGCAATGTCCTGGGATGCTATTCAGCGCGTCAACCTTAGAGATCACTTTGGCAAACCTGCTCTATCACTTTGATTGGGTGCTTCCTGGTGGGGCAAGTCCAGAGTCATTGGATATGTCTGAAAAATTTGGGATGACTGTAGGTAGAAGTTCTGACCTACAACTGATAGCTATTCCACGTGGATGCATCAAGGACATGTAGACATATATAGAAATGTTCATGTACACGGAAATATATATATATATATATATATATATATATATATATATATATATATATATATATATATAT
>NW_021261575.1:1530-2778 GCF_002162155.2 Triticum dicoccoides
TTATGAACGAGATTATTTGTGTAATAATATGTTGCATTGACCAAAATAATGGAATGGCACACATTCCATTTCCATACTAGAAAAATATATTAGAAAAGATTAAAGATGATTCACTAAAACTATTTTCTTAGCATCCCATCCACTCATTCTACCTCCTTTGGCCGGCACCCGAGAGCAACAGCCGATCACCGCCTCACTCATATCACTTGCTTTACCATGCCACCTCACCATTGACTTCCTTCCTTGCTTCCTCATATATATTTTCTTCTTCACGCACAAATGACATCAACCATACATAAATATGCAAACAATCATATGCTATCCCTGTTGTGCACACCCGACCACCTTGTAGTTGTGACAACACCATCTCCCTTGGCAATTATGAAGACGTTAAGTTGGCTCGTCAACATAGAAACTTTGGAATCTTTGACGGAAGTTGTACATTCAGGAATCTCCTCAACAATTGTCAACATTATGTGCATCTTCCATGTTGCTCAAATGGTTGCATTATTCTGGTATCAGTGGTGGCTTGACCATCGAGATGGATTTGCTTCCTTCCACATCATTGGGAGTATTGGCAAGAACAACTTGATAGCCACTAGTACAAACGTATTAGTACTTTCAAAAAACATTTCACGCTCTTATTTTACGAATGTAATATACCTTCCATGTTCTCTAGTTTTCATATGAATTTGTCCAGTATCTTCCTGTGGGAAGCCACCAAGTTCAAGCCCTTCGGTTGTGGAACCAAGTATCCTATTTTATTCAAATACTTCACTAAGGTGATTTGCAAATAAAAATGACACTAAGGATGTGCTCATATGCATCTAGGACCACGCAAAAACTAAAACCATGTGGCATCCCTATAAAATTCTAGAATGTAGTTATTCCATATTGTCAATATATACTAGAACAGCCATTTGAGAAAAAAATATGCAAGCTGAAGATCTACTAATGAAAAGTTTTGGCTATGCTCACCCTAAAGCCTTTCATGTGGGCCTTCGTACTGGGTCCACTTTGATAAAATTATGAACTTCAGAAGCTTGTATATTATCTTGAAGCAGCCAATAGACCACTTTTTATGAGACCACCTATATAACACTCATTAACGTCATATATGAGAGGCGGTGCACACTTTAGCGATGATGGGCCGGGGGCCCAGTTCAGGTCGATGTGGCTTCCCAGTGTCAGCCTCACTATCTTTTGTGAGAGATGGTGGTACATTCGTGTGCTGGTCATTTTTTTTGT
>NW_021261576.1:0-2788 GCF_002162155.2 Triticum dicoccoides
ATATATATATATATATATATATATATATATATATATATATATATATATATATATATATATTTCCGTGTACATGAACATTTCTATATATGTCTACATGTCCTTGATGCATCCACGTGGAATAGCTATCAGTTGTAGGTCAGAACTTCTACCTACAGTCATCCCAAATTTTTCAGACATATCCAATGACTCTGGACTTGCCCCACCAGGAAGCACCCAATCAAAGTGATAGAGCAGGTTTGCCAAAGTGATCTCTAAGGTTGACGCGCTGAATAGCATCCCAGGACATTGCCTTCGTCCAGCACCAAAGGGGGTGAATCCAAAGTGTGTCCCATTGTAATCTAAGTTGTTGTTCTCAAACCTCTCTGGCAAAAAGGCTTCAGGGTGTTTCCAGTACTTTGGATCCCTAGAAACTGCAAAGACATTAATTAATATAGTGGCGCCTTTAAGCATCTCATAACCCATAATTTTACAATCCATTCTGGCCATGCGTGGGATTAGTGGAGCTGGTAGGTGCAACCTAAGAACCTCCTTAATGACCATTCGCATGTAGTGGAGGTTTCCAAGGTCACTATTTTTTATGATTGTTCGATCTTGACCTAATACTTTTCTTATCTCTAGTTGAGCCTTAAACATTGTTTCAGGATGACGGACGAGCTCTGACATAGCCCATTCAAAAATTGTTCCCGTGGTATCTGTGGCACCAGAAAATATATCCTGCAAATGAAAATTTAGGTACGTTAAATTAGCTCATACTTCTATATGCCACACTTATAATGAAACAATTTGTGAAACAAAATCTTTCATTTTAAAAAATTGTATGTGTTATTTTGAAGTGAACTAAAGGATTTGTTTTACATACTTTGAAGCCTAAATCCCCTTACAAATGATTTGAGAACATTTCGAGGCACTCAAGGCAAGTAACTTCTCTAGGTATGATATCATGTGAGGCCATATGCCTCCCCTTGGGTTACACTTGACAGAGAAAGAGGTGAAAGATCACAATTGCAAAAATGAGACATTCAAGTTTATGAGGAATATGATTTCTGAGTGGTTTGATCAGGATGTTTGTTTATTCTTATAGAAAACATCACCACTTTATAGTGGACATAGGCATCTCTATAGTGGCAAAAGGAATAACAAACTTAATAAAGCAACATAGGTTATCTTCATGAGCTTTCACAAAATTCATAGCAGCGCATGATTTCCTCGATTGCTAATGATGTGATAAAACTTACAAAAACCCATTTCATGCTAGGAAAATATTGTGGAAGGGCTTATTACTCATGGGTTGCATCAAAAGACAAGGGATTCTCAAAATTGATTTTGGCGAGACTAATGACAATGTAAAGTGAATGTTCATTCCACAACCAATGTTTATGGAATCTTTCCCTTTATGTGATGTCACTTGAAGGTAAAATGTGTGCAAGGTGGGTTCTTTGGTGTGAAAATCAATGATGATAAAGAACATTACTTCCAAGAATAAAAAGATCTCCATCAAGGGTTCTTTATTTTCACTAGTGCCGCTCAACATTATGGCGGATATGTTGGTTGCAATATTAAAAGAAAGAAGGATTAAGGTCAAAGCCATGGTGTTCCACCCAGGGGGGTCATGATAGAATATATGTACTCATTATGAGGTTCATACCCTTATATTGCTACACCATGATAATGGATAGACAAATAGCATGGCGTTCGTGTTATGAGTTTCTTTGAAAATACTTAACAGTAAAGATTATAATTTTCCACAAGGGTGAAATCTATAAAGCTAACGGATATAATGTGTGGACAACATCAATGTCTAGGTCTTTGGTTTGTCAAGTATGTTTTTTCCTTATATTATCTTGTATTTGGATCTGCTACACGTGTCTTCGCAATAGTGATTAGAAAGCAAAAGACCGGGTTGAATTCATTCAAACTATCATTCACGTGTTTATGAGGTCATTTGAATCTTATCGAATGTTACCACAGTTTCTGGGGGGTCATCAAAATTTCCGGTAACTGGTGGGTTACCAGAAATTCTGAGCAGAAAGAAATAATCTTGAAATGTATGACATAGATAATGTTAACTAAATGGTTAATGATTTAAGTTTGTCAGAACAAAAGTAATCAATATTCCTATCTCGTGTCATATGCAAAATTTGTGCCGTTGTTTGCATCAGCTACCAGTAAAAAAAAGTTTCTTTTGTTAAAAATACTCACAAATAAGAGTAAAAAAAAGTTTCTTTTGTTAAAAATACTCACAAATAAGACGGCGCATATGCTCTCTGTGGTTAGAGGGAATGCCAACGAATCATCGTTCTGTAGTCTGAGCAGCACGTCCAGCAGGTCCTCGTCGTGGGTGCTTGAGGCGCCATGACCAGTAGCTCGCGCGGCCTTGCGCTCCTCGATCACGTTGGCGATGATGCATTGCATGTGGCTGTAGCTCCTCTTCATGCACCGCGCCAGAAGCTGAGCCACCGTGCCAACCGTGACGACGGGAAGAGATCGACGAGGCAGAAGCCGCCTAGCAGGGTGAGCACCACATCTAGCTCGCGGATGTACTCGTCCTGCTGTGTGAACCTGCCGCCGAACACTGCCTGCGACACGACGTTGTTGAGCTCCATCATCTTCTCGCTGATGTTGATGCTGTCGCCGGACGCCGCAGCAGTGGCGATGTCGGCCAGGAGGTTGCCAACCTCCTCTGGCCGGATGCTCTCCATGCGCCTGACCTGCATGGAGCTGAGCAGCTCCACAATGCAGACCTTGCGCATCTGGCGCCAGTGGTCGCAGTAGGGGGCGAAGATGATGC
>NW_021261576.1:3432-8299 GCF_002162155.2 Triticum dicoccoides
GAGATGTCCGTGCCAAATTTGGTGAAGTTTGGACATTTTAGGATCTGTTTGCAAAAAACAATCAAGCATTTGAGGAAGTTTGATGTTCTGCACTGTTCGGAGGTCGTTTTGTGTTTTTTGACATGGCTCATCGAATGTCCAAACTTCACCAAATTTAGCACGGGCATCATGAACTCAAGCATCTTGCACAAAAAAAAACAGAAGCTATGTGGTGAAGCTTCTGACTATTGGTCTGGTTTGGTTTGTGACTGCATCTTCCTTCAAAAAGCATAGAAGTTGTTTTTTCCGCCGGACGTATCTTTTAATACTAAAACATACATGCTCTTTTTCTGGCGGCTATGTGGCGAAGCTTCCGGCAGAGAAGGTTTCTCTATTCTGGCTGCTAGCTGCGTATGAAAGTTTGGGCCGCTTTCTCTTCTCTGGCTGCTAACTGAGTATGAAAGTTTGGGCTGCTAAGATTGCAAATTGGTCTCCCTAGGTTAGGCTGGTCACTGTGGGGAGGAACTTAGGAGTAACATCACACACTTCAATACAACTTTGCTTATGTGGCACGTATTTAGTGAAGAGAGAGGTGCTTGTGGTAACTAGCTAAGTTACCGGAACATCACACACTTCAATAAACAATGAGTCTATAACCTAATAAATACATCGTTGCATGACACTACATAGATGTTCCTACCCATTATGGTGGTAGTAACATAGTCTAGGGAAATGTGAAGTTACTAGCTTATGTTCTTGCCCATTGTGACCAGCCTTAGACTAGCCACAATGGAGAGTAACATACAGTAGTAACATACACATATCCCTAGACTATGTTACTACCTCAATAATGGATAGTAACATAAGTGTGGTAACATGCAAAGCTTCATTTATTAGGTTATAGACTCATATTGCATTGGGACATGTGATGTTACAGTAACTAGCTAAGTTACTAGTACTACATCTCTCCTCATTAACTCACTGCCACATAAGCAAATTTGCTGAGTTGGACTCGATGTTACTACCGAAGTTACTCCCACTGTGGCTAGTCTTAGTGCAAAAGTCATTAGAAGCATCGAACTCCACTTTCTCCATTTCAAAGTAATCGAAGTTCTTGTGTTTTCCCTTGTTAAATTTCTCTGTAGAAAAGTTCATGAGCTAATCAATGTTTTAAATAGGGGGCTATGGAAAATAGTGACGGGCCTCCAAATCAGCTATAGCGGAGCTCTAGCCGGCTATTTAAAACTATGGAGCTAATACATACAACACGACCAAAGTACATTTGATGATGATGGTAAATTATGCCTGATAGCAAACCTATGAATTTATATAATTTAGAGCGAAGAAAGAGGTCTAGTATTGTACACTATTTTTGTCATCAGCAATCTAGCCGCGAATAATTTAAATTTTGTCATACTATCTTTAAATTTTGTCATCAACAATCTAGCCGCCACCAATTTAGTTCTCTACACCAATAAGTCTCTACTTGTATATAGTTGCATACACTAGGCAGTTCATGAGTCAGCAGGTCCAGAGTCTTAACAGAACTTGTAGGTGGTCACATAAATATACCGGGTCTCACTCCAAGCTGCACTTGCTAACAGCTTGGAGCCTGCCATGGAGGGCTGGTTAAGTTTGTGTTCCATAGCTCTATGCACGCTTGTGGCCCTCTGGTTTCGCAAGCTCTCCGGGGGCAAGAGAAAGCCACAGCTGCCTCCTGGGCCATGGACTCTTCCCTTCATCGGCAGCCTCCACCACGTCGCCAGCATGCTCCCGCACCGCAAGATGATGGAGATGTCTTGACGGCATGGGCTGCTGATGCACCTTATGCTCGGCGAGGTCCCAACGGTGATCGTCTCCGGCGCCGAGGCGGCGGCGCTGGTGATGAAGACCAATGACCTTGCCTTTGCTGGCCGGCCTCGCAGCGCGACGCTGGACATCTTCGGCTGCGGCGAGAGGGGCATCGTCTTCGCCCCCTACGGTGACCCATGGCGCCAGATGCGCAAGGTCTGCACCGTGAAGCTCCTCAGCTCCAAGCAGGTGAGGCGTATGGACGGTATCAGGCCAGACCAGGTGGGCAGCCTTCTCCATTATGTCGCGGACGCGGCATCCACGGGTGTCGTCGTCAACGTCAGCGAGAAGGTGATGGCGCTCAGCAACGACGTGGTGTAGCGGGCGGTGTTTGGCGGCAAGTTCCCGCAGCAGGAGGAGTACCTCCGGGAGCTAGATGAGGCGTTCGTGCTGCTAGGTGGTTTCTGCCTCGTCGACCTCTTCCCATCATCGCGGCTGGTGCGGTGGCTGAGCAAGGGAGAGCACCACATGAGGAGGAGCTATGGCCACATCCAACGTATCAACGCCGATGTCATTGAGGGGCGTAAGGCGGCGCGAGCTGCCACACAGGACGGTGCCTCCAGCACCGACGATGATGACTTGCTGGACGTGCTACTCAGGCTGCAGGAGAAGGACGCGTTCACATTCCCTATGACCACGGAGAGTATAGGTGCCGTCTTATTTGTGAGTAATTTTCTTTATGCTTCTTATTAATCTACCGATGTCATATCATATCTGCAAAGTTTTAATGCAAAAAAGCTAGCTTCATCATTTCATAAATCTATTAGTCTCAACTTGTTTCATAGATTTATAAATGTAAATTATTGTATCTGAAATTGATTATTTGTTGCGTACTACTATATATGTAGAAACAATATATAAACATACATACCACAACAATATTTTTCAGGACATATTTGCAGGTGCCACACAGACCACGGGAGTTGCCTTGGAGTGGGCAATGGCTGAGCTCGTCCGTCATCCCGAAGCCATGGCCAAAGCACAGCTTGAGATCCGAGAGGTGCTAGGTCAAGGCCGAGCTGTGATTACTAATAGTGACCTCGCTGAACTCCACTACATGCGGATGATCATTAAGGAGGTTCTTAGACTGCATCCACCAGGTCCTTTGATCCCCCATAGGGTCAGGGAAGACTGTAAAGTTATGGGTTTTGACATGCTTGAAGGCACCAATGTATACATTAACGCGTTTGCAGTTTCGAGGGATCCAAATTGTTGGGAAAGTCCTGAAGAGTTTAAGCCTGAAAGGTTTGAGAACAATAACATGGATTACAATGGGACATACTTTGAATTCACCCCCTTCGGTGCTGGTCGGAGGCAGTGCCCTGGGATACTTTTCGGCACGTCAACTATGGAGATCGCCTTGGAAAATCTTCTCTACCACTTCGACTGGGTGCTTCCTGGCAAGGCAAGCCCGGAATTTTTGGACATGACCGAGAAATATGGGATCATCGTAGGAAGAAAATATGACCTACAATTGATACCTATTTTCCGTGGAGGTTTCCATGCCACATAGACATAGATGGTCGTGCATTGCCACATAGATATGTCTGTACTTTTGTTGATCTATACCAATATGTATCATTGCACCAATAAGAATAAAAGAACCTCGTTGAACTTGCAATATATTATGGTGGATGACGCAAACTATTGATTGTACCAAAACATGAAGTTTGCACTTTTTAAATTGCCCCTGGTGACGATGGGTTAGTTACTGTATTGATGCATGTTGTATGGACCAAATTTCAAACTAGTTTCATGGTCTGATATCCTCCGTGTAAAATGCAAGGACTGACCTATAATTTCTTCTTATTTTTTCTTTTGGGTCCTTTTGGAAGATGTACTGCTAGGTTTATCAAATGAGATCTGGTTCCTTTGGACCGACTTTGCTAACAGTAATGGTCTCGGCCAAGCATTCATGGGTGCGTCTAACGTGCAAGCAGCACTAGGTTACTGACTTGGCATGCTGTAGGCCAAATGTAGCTTGATGTTTTTCTATTCTCTGAGCTTTTGCACTGTTCACATCTGGTTTAGTCTACGGACCAACTTTTTCTCATAAAACAAACTGGTTTTTTTATTATGAATCAAAAGGAAATGTGAGCCCTATTGATAAGATTTTACAGAAAAACAATTATCTCGGTCATTCATTTTCTGAACGGACTACGGTAATCTCTTGCCACATTTTTGGGGCTAGTGGTGTATCCACTATACTGAGACTCTATTACTCCATAGTCTATAGACCATAAGCAATTACTCTCTCTTTTCAGTCTGCTCTCACTTTCAGTGTCACTAATTTGTTGTAAAAATCCGCTATCCTTGAACTCTGTAATCATCTCTGCGGGCTGCAGTGGCAACTAATATACAGTGTCATCTTCCTAACTCCCACCTCATTAAGTATGTCGCTTTTTTTTTAGAAAAGGAGGATGACCCCCGGCCTTTGCATCTGGGCGATGCATACGGCCACTTTATTAGTTATTCTCACAGGACCTTACAAAGTAATAAAGCAGTAAGACTAAAGCCGCCGTCTAAGCAACAAACTATCGCTACACCTATCCAGTTGATGACGGGGCACAGATAGCCTGGGCCGAACAGACATAGCAGCCAAACCTAACAACTAAGACCTGAGGTCCCATCCAGGACGCCTGCCGGGCATGGGTCTCACCGGTCCGGCGTGCACTCAGAGGCCGCCGCCACCAACTGCCACCGCTCCATCTTCAGAACTGTACTGATGCATCAACCTTGCTCGGTCCAGCTATCGTCGACGCCACCAAGGCGCCCAACGGCACCTCCTCCCTGCACGCAAACAGCTGAGCACGTCGCAGTCGCCACTGATACACCTCAGCACCATGCTGCCAATTACCACCAGCCGACACAGCTTGAAGTCTTTGGAAGATCTGTCGTGCGTAGCACGTGCCGACCAGGCATGACAAGGCGTAGCACCTGTCGGTCAGGCATGACTTGACATCTCCACCGAAGCTCCGTGCAAGACGAAGCCGCTCCACCTCCAGCCTCTCTGAACGGGAGCACCCCAGGAAGACAC
>NW_021261577.1:0-1624 GCF_002162155.2 Triticum dicoccoides
CTAGCACATCAAGGAGAACATTAGAAGCGGAGTGCTAAATGTCTTTCGGTCGATCATCCAGATTTTGTTTCCTTGGCCTCGCTAAGGTGAAATCTAAGAAAGTTATCATTCTTTGCATCTGCATCGTCCATCGCTGTTCATCACGGTAGTATGTTGTGTTGCCAGGATCCTTGACACGGATATTGGTAATACCTTGATGAATATGGAAGTGCTCAAGTTCTTGAGAGCACGTGCAAGCGCTAGGTGTTATCATCGGCACTAACTGGGTTTGCTCTCAGCTTCCTCGGTTATGCTATAACTTCTCAAACAGTGGACTCACTCTCTACTGTTGAGCTTCTCCTCAGTTACTAAAGTCATCCCTTGTGTTGTTTACAACAAGGTAATCCACATCATCCATTCTAATCTGGGTATGCCATTCTACCAAACCCCTCCTAACGATCGCTCGAGAATTGCCTTAGGCTGGTATAAAGAGTTTCGATGATCTCCGGATCAAAGGTAATTCTTTTTGCCACTTAAGGTAATAGTCTATGAATCACCCTCCTTCAGGATGTTCCGCTATGGTATCATGGCAACTCAACTCCCTGCTACGTCGTAATCAAGCGTGGATTTGTCGCCTACCTAGTGAACCTTCATCATCTGTTACACCCCATCTCTCTGAATGTGTGTCTCGTGTCTCAGCTCAAGACATGTTTATATCTCACCCCATGAGCTGATCCTGAGTTGTTCGGTCTTCGAGAAGATCAATTCCTCTAGTGTTTTTCCTTTCCCTCTCATTGTCATGTTAGTTGGAGTTCTCAAAGCAAGACATCAAGACAAAGATGGTGATCGAATCAACGCTTTTATGAAGTGCACCCTGGATCGTGAAGATTGTGTTAGTTTGCGTTCCCCCTTCGTCTTACCCTACGCTTGAATCTCGGGTCGAGATTCTTGTTTAGTGGGGGTGAGTTGTCACATCCATGGTCCTGGTCTGCAGTAGGCTAGCCCTTCATGTGTGCATCATGTTTAACTTTTCAAATAAACTTGAAATGGGGACTGATCAAACCCTAGCACCAGATCAAATCAAATAGGTTCAACATAAAATCATTTTCAATGAACCTGAAATGCCCTTCTAAAATGTTCATCATCTTTGCCTTGGTCTTAAACCTTTGGCAAAAATGGTGCACAATTTTCTAGGTCATCCTAAGGTCACTGAATTAAATCATAAGTATTTGAATTTGGACATTTAAATTCTATAAAATATTTTAAATGTCCAAATACTCCTAAACTGAAATGTTCCATGTTGGATATATTCTATATAGTGGGCATGTGCAGTTTAGTGATTTTTGAAAATGCCTAAGTATTTTTAGAAAAGCCACAAAGATTACAGAAAATAGAAAACAGAAATAAGAGAGAGAGAGAATAAACTTACCTGGCGCCACCAACCGGCCCAGCTGGCAGCCCACCTGTGCGGCCCAGCCCACCTGGTCCCTCCCTTGTCGTCTTCCTCCCTGCCAGGAGGACGGGCACGCGCCCGGCGCGCGCGGCCACGTGCCCCGGCCACCTCCTCCCTCCCTGCCTGCCTGGCTCCTCCCCGGTGCTCCTAGACGACGCCACGCACCCCCTGGAACCCCCTCGTTCACTCTCT
>NW_021261578.1:0-1554 GCF_002162155.2 Triticum dicoccoides
GACGATCGAATCTCGGGCAAGTAACATACCGATAGACAAAGGGAATTGAATACGGGATTGATTAAGTCCTTGACATCGTGGTTCATCCGATGAGATCATCGTGGAACATGTGGGAGCCATCATGGGTATCCAGATCCCGCTGTTGGTTATTGACCGGAGAACGTCTCGGTCATGTCTGCATGTCTCCCGAACCCGTAGGGTCTACACACTTAAGGTTCGATGACGCTAGGGTTATAAAGGAAGCTTGTATGTGGTTACCGAATGTTGTTCGGAGTCCCGGATGAGATCCCGGACGTCACGAGGAGTTCCGGAATGGTCCGGAGGTAAAGATTTATATATAGGAAGTCCTGTTTCGGCCATCGGGACAAGTTTCGGGGTCATCGGTATTGTACCGGGACCACCGGAAGGGTCCCGGGGGCCCACCGGGTGGGGCCACCTGCCCAGGGGGGCCACATGGGCTGTAGGGGGGTGCGCCTTGGCCTACATGGGCCAAGGGCACCAACCCCAAGAGGCCCATGCGCCTAGGGAACCCTAGAGGGAAGAGTCCTCGAGGGGGAAGGCACCTCCGAGGTGCCTTGGGGAGGATGGACTCCTCCCCCCCTCTTGGCCGCCGCACCAGATGCCATCTGGAGGCTAGCCGCCGCCCCTTGGGGTGGGAAACCCTAAAGGGGGCGCAGCCCTCCCCTTCCCCTATATATATGAGGCCTAGGGGCTGCCCATAACACGCGATTTGATCTCTCGTTGGTGCAGCCCTGCCCCTCTCCCTCCTCCTCTTCTCCCATGGTGCTTGGCGAAGCCCTGCGGGATTGCCACGCTCCTCCACCACCACCACGCCGTTGTGCTGCTGTTGGATGGAGTCTTCCTCAACCTCTCCCTCTCTCCTTGCTGGATCAAGGCGTGGGAGACGTCACCGGGCTGTACGTGTGTTGAACGCGGAGGTGCCGTCCGTTCGGCACTAGGATCATCGGTGATCTGAATCACGACGAGTACGACTCCATCAACCCCGTTCACTTGAACGCTTCCGCTTCGCGATCTACAAGGGTATGTAGATGCACTCTCTTTCTACTCGTTGCTGGTCTCTCCATAGATAGATCTTGGTGACACGTAGGAAAATTTTGAATTTCTGCTACGTTCCCCAACACAAAACAGGACTTCCCATATATAAATCTTTACCTCCGGACCATTCCGGAACTCCTCGTGACGTCCGGGATCTCATCCGGGACTCCGAACAACATTCGGTAACCACACACAAGCTTCCTTTATAACCCTAGCGTCATCGAACCTTAAGTGTGTAGACCCTACGGGTTCGGGAGACATGCAGACATGACCGAGACGTTCTCCGGTCAATAACCAACAGCGGGATCTGGATACCCATGTTGGCTCCCACATGTTCCACGATGATCTCATCGGATGAACCACGATGTCAAGGACTTAATCAATCCCGTATTCAATTCCCTTTGTCTAGCGGTATTTTACTTGCCCGAGATTCGATCGTCGGTATACCGATACCTTGTTCAATCTCGTTACCGGCAAGTCACTTTACTCGTTCCGTAA
>NW_021261579.1:0-1088 GCF_002162155.2 Triticum dicoccoides
AAAAATGCTAAGTATAGGTCATTTTAGAGCTATCCTAGGTTAAATATGTCATTTTGGAGCTAATTAAGCTTATTATGTAAGTTTTGAGCTAGCTAAGCATATTGAGTCATTTTGGAGGAAAAATGCTAAGTATAGGTCATTTTAGAGCTAGCCTAGGTTAAATAGGTCATTTTGGAGCTAAGTAAGCTTATTATGTCATTTTGGAGCTAGCTAAGCATATGAAGTCATTTAGGACCTAAAATATGTCATTTCTTAAGCATATTATATCATTTTAGAGCTAGCTAAGCATATTAAGTCATTTTGGAGGAAAGGATGCTAAGTATAGGTCATTTTAGAGCTATCCTAGGTTAAATATGTCATTTTTAAGCTAGCTAAGCATATTTAGTCATTTTGGAGGAAAATGCTAAGTATAGGTCATTTTAGAGCTATCCTAGGTTAAATATGTCATTTTGGAGCTAATTAAGCTTATTATGTCATTTTTGAGCTAGCTAAGCATATTAAATCATCTTGGAGGAAAAAAAATGCTAAGTATAAGTCATTTTAGAGCTAGCCTAGGTTAAATAGGTCATTTTGGAGCTAAGTATGGTTATTATGTCATTTTGGAGCTAGCTAAGCATATGAAGTCATTTAGGACCTAAAATATGTCATTTCGTAAGCATATTATATCATTTTAGAGCTAGCTAAGCATATTAAGTCATTTTGGAGGAAAAAATGCTAAGTGTAGGTCATTTTAGAGCTATCCTAGGTTAAATATGTCATTTTTAAGCTAGCTAAGCATATTAAGTCATTTTGGAGGAAAAAATGCTAAGTATAGGTCATTTTAGAGCTATCCTAGGTTAAATATGTCATTTTGGAGCTAATTAAGCTTATTATGTAATTTTTGAGCTAGCTAAGCATATTAAATCATCTTGGAGGAAAAAATGCTAAGTATAAGTCATTTTAGAGCTAGCCTAGGTTAAATAGGTCATTTTGGAGCTAAGTTAGGTTATTATGTCATTTTGGAGCTAGCTAAGCATATGAAGTCATTTAGGACCTAAAATATGTCATTTCTTAAGCATATTATATCATTTTAGAGCTAGCTAAGCATA
>NW_021261580.1:0-988 GCF_002162155.2 Triticum dicoccoides
AAGGTTACTAATATCCTAAAGGCACTAGCAATTACTATCAACATGAAGTAGGTAGAGTGAATCTCGGGTTCAGAACCCAGGAGTAGAATACCTACTACTAAGTAGCATCACGGGATGCTTCCGAGAATAAAGGCCAGAATCTTCACACTAGGACACAAATCATGGCTAGACCACTAGATGATCCCCTAAGCACTTAGGGTCATAATAATAATTCCAACATATATGTCGAGGCAATAATTACCTCAACACACCGATTAGTGTGGTTAATCTGGCCCATGGGAACATCGGAAACAGAAGGAAGGGATTTGCAAATGCATCGGACTATTTAGAAACCTGGGATGACTCGGACAGCATAACGGCTATAATTGCTCAAAAAGATTTGAGACAATCACAAAAATGGTGGCATAACCACTCAGAAGCACAATATCAAGGTTCCGAGATCAACAGTTAACATATGGAAGTAGTAGCAACTGAACTTAGACTTAAATCCAACAATCTTACAAGTCTACGGATTAGTAACACGTGATCCTGATAGAAAGAAGAGATAGCCTAGTTCTTAATCCCCGTAGGAAAGATAAGATGACTCAGATCAGAAGGGCATAAGGTATAAGGAGTAAAAAGAGCCTTACGTTCCATCCCACAATCAATTCCCTTATATAACTAAAGAATTTCTAGACTCAACTTCGACCAGTTTGGCTTGGTAATCCTACAGGCAGTCAAGCTCTGATACCAACGCTGTCAGGACCCCGACTCAATGCCACATCGATCTAGCATGTAACACCTCATATCACTTTGCGGCCTCACGCACGGTATTCCCACGGGTGTCGCCTTACCTTAGCCCGGGACCGTTTGCGCCTTTTGGCACACGTATATGACAGTGTCGCTAGCATCCATATGATAAGGAGCCCGGGCTGACATGGCTAGTCGTAAACCCAAAGTGGCACAGACTTACAGGGACAGGCATTCATGACCCAGCATCGAACGTGTC
>NW_021261581.1:0-1022 GCF_002162155.2 Triticum dicoccoides
AGATATTACAAACATGGGTCTCATGACCCAACATTCAGAGCATACAAATCAAACACAAGCGGAAGCTATCATGTCTGAGTACAGACATCTATAAATGAAAAAGGCTGAGAAACCTGACTATCTACCAAATCCTGCCGAGGCACAAGATCGTAGCTGAGGTAACAAGCTAAACGTCGAAGACCACGCGGAAATACTAGTGAGACTGAAGTCTCTCTGCAAAAACATAAAATAGGCAAACGTGAGTACAAATGTACCCAGCAAGACTTACATCAGAACTATCTACATATGCATCATTATCAACAAAGGGATGGTGGGGTTTAACTGCAGCAAGCCAGCTTTGACTCGGTGGCTATCCTGAACTACGACTGCGAGTAACTTTTTTGAGGTGGCGCACACGAGTCCACATATTCACCATATCAATACACCACTATGGATCCGCTCCCGTCTCCCTACGAGAACGCCATCCATAGCACTCACGCTTATCTTGCCTATTTTAGAGTATCCACTTTCACTTGTCTATGAACTGATATAAGCAACCCAGAAGTCCTTTTCCGCGGACACGGCTATTCGAATAGATTAGGTTAACCCTGCAGGGTGTACTTCTTCACACACGCTCTCACCACTTACCGCCGTTTACACGACATGTACTCGGCAACCTTCAAGCGGAAGCCCAACGTGGGTGTCGGCCACGACCTACCTAATCACCTAAGTCTCTAGTCCAGGTTTATCGCCTATTCGGGTTCCATCCATGAGGAGATCCAGCCGGAGTTTCGCTCACAGCCCCAAACGATGTGAACAGGGTTCCCGAGACACCAAACGGGCGCCCGGTACACCGTGCCACGTGCCTACCGCATCACAGCCCACCCCTACGGTCAGCGCTGCGCACGGCCTCCAGCATACTACAAACACCAGAAACTACTTGCAACTCCTGGACAGAGGACAAGGGTGATCAAGAAGCCGAGAGGGTCCATTGGTTTCGGGCCCAATGCGTGGTAGTAGCTGAATCATGGATCACAAACACA
>NW_021261582.1:0-1121 GCF_002162155.2 Triticum dicoccoides
AGTGGGGTCAGCATAAATAGCCTGGAGATACCCTTGTGCTCCCGGAAGTGATCCTGGCATATACCGGAAATCAGAGTCCCGAAATATACCAGATCTGACTCGCATAATGGTCATCATAGAGTAGGCGGCGTCCTGCACAGCCATCTCAATAGTAACCCCGAGTCCATAAGAGCAGTGAAGAGGCTCGGTGGATCCAGGATAAGATGGAAATATCCTGACAGTGCAGAGATACTGGCTTTGATTAAAGTCTCGGAATTGCTCTTCGACCGTGTACTCGGGATACCAGCGGTATCCAGCCTCAGTCATTACCCTGACCAACTTGGCAGTATGGCCGGGTACATCTAGGCATCGAGTCAGGCGAACCACTTGATTGAGGTCGCGAGTGGCCATCTGAAAGCACAATCATAATGCAAAGGCATTAGAATTTCTAGCAAAATTTCGGCAGCATAACAACTGTAAATGCTCAAGAAGGATTTGAGACATTTGACAAAGGATTTCGTACACCCTCAACATCATCATATCAAAGTTCTGAATCCATTCTAACAACATAATGTGGTAGTAGAACTGAACTAGGCTTGTATCCATCAAACTTATAAGGTACTACTGATTAGTAACACGTGATCCTGTTAGAGAGAATAGGTCCTAATTCCTTAACCCCCGGTAGAAGAATGGACTGACTCAGATCAGAATGTCATAAGATAAAGGAGTAAAAAGAGCCTTACGTTCCAACCCACAAACAATTCCCCTACATATAACTAAAGAATTTCTAGACTCAACATCGACCAGTTTGGCTTGGAGAACCTACAGGCAGTCCGGCTCTGATGCCAACACTGTCAGGACCCCGACTCGATGTCACATCGATCTAGCCGGTAACACCTCATATCACTTTGCGGCCTCACGCACGGTATCCCCACGGGTGTCGCCTTACCTTTGCCCGGGACCGTTTGCGCCTTTTGGCTCACGTATATGATAGTGTCGCTAGCATCCATATGATAAAGAGCCCGGGCTGACATGACTAGTCGTAAACCCAAAGTGGCACAGACTTACAGGGACAGGCATCCATGACCCAGCTTCGAACGTGTCGGTCATCAGCAAGTGGGTCCGGGCTGTAGCACTGGGCT
>NW_021261583.1:0-1844 GCF_002162155.2 Triticum dicoccoides
CCCCCCCCCCCTGGGTGGAGGACCTAATATTGTAGTATCCTTTTTAGCAAGTTTAGCCATTCTTCCCTGAGGAAATTGTAAGACTTATCCTACAAGTTGTTCCTAATGGATCCTTCCTATATCTAAAGTCTGACCTTTTGCTCGAAGACCATGTCAATGCTATCTCGAAGCATGTCTATGGTACTCCAATTTTCAACAAGAACATTTGAAGCCCAATGATAAATGTTTCCTGCTCAATTATCCAAACACCGCTGTATGGGTAATATCATGAAATTTCTCTCCCCTACCTAAGGAGTTTTCTACATAATACCCTGTCATGGATATCATGCTCTGCTTGTCCTTGGGAAGGATATACCCCTAATATACGTGTTTAAGCACATTTTCCTTCCCGTTGTTTTGTTCAAACTTACTTGTAAACTACTTAACCGAGCAGTGGTAATCCCCTGCTTAGGTAAACACCTCGGTGTACCTTCCTGTCTGGTGTAACCCTGTTTCTACTGTTGATAACTTCCGGTGACCGTCGATGGACGAGAACTTTGCCTATTGGTCCGCCTCGTTCAACGAGCAGGAAAATGGTTCTCTTCGTCCCTCGCCCTTGGTACCTATGTTGTTGCCGACATGACCCATAGACTCTTCTCTGACATGCCTTGCTTACATGATTGTGCAAGACGTCACCGCCTTTCCTACTTTTAACCCACATGGTGGGCCCATAACCCACAGTTCCACAGGATCGAAACCTGACTCTCCTGTACACCCTGTTGTCAGAGTTATTCCTCGTGCTTGACTATGTATGTAATTCACGGGCCACTTGCCTGTTGATCTATTCTGGTATCGGACACAATACTTATTCCCGTTGCTCTGAACCCCTTTCGCACTCTGCTTCAGGCAATGAATGATTGCCTATCCGCTTGAAACTTCTTATTACACCGTCTTACTTTGCTCTCGATGTATTCGATTTGTTCAACTCGAGAGATACTCATATGTTCATACTTGGGAAACCCCCAGAAGATTTTCCCTTGTAACATCCTATCGTTGTAGAGCTGCCCCTTACCTATTCGTAGTACGATGGAGATCCCGAAGAAAGGATGACAAATTGATCATGGTGACTTGAAGCAGTGAAATGAAGACATCAACGAAAGGGACCAACCTCTTCGAAAGGGAAGCCAAGACCGAGAACACTCGTTAGGTTTTTCGCTACCAACACCTTCGCCCCTTACTCCACTGCTTAAATCTCGGGACGAGATTTCTTGTAGTGGAGGAGAATTGTGACGCCCGGATAATTAAGCTACAGTGATTCCCCGCTAATGATGCCACGTCACCACGGTTACTGTGATAAACTCCCGATAGTTCAGAACCGAAACAAATTCAAAATTTAAATAAAAGAAAACAATAAAAGTTTTCAAAAATTAAAACAAAAATGTTCGGTGGTTGCCAAATATTACAAAGATAATTATGGTGTAAGGTTCACAATTTTATAAGATGCCTAAGTGTTTATAAATAAACTAAAACAGAAAAGAATAAATAAAAAGAAAAGACAAAAGGTAAAACAAAAAAAAAGAGAGGGAGAGAACCCCCTGGCCATCTAGGCCTCGGCCCAGCAAGCCGACGGGCCGCCAGGCCAGCCCACTGGCCCGGCCGGACCCTCCCACTCCACCTTATCCCCCTGAAACCCTAACCCCCACCCCCACGTCGCCCCCATTCTCTCCCACTCCTCCCTCTCGCCCTTCCCCGATCTGGATCGGGGCAACCCCCCGATCCCGTCGCCCCAGCGCCGCCTCCACGGCGCCTCATACCCCCCCTCGCAATCTCTCCTCTCCCCCCCGCTTCCCCGCACCTCTCCCCTG
>NW_021261583.1:1854-3632 GCF_002162155.2 Triticum dicoccoides
ACCATTTAGACTTAAAATATAATGCAATATAGGATTAACGAAAATAGTAAATATATTTCAAAACAAAAAAAAAACTAAACTAAACTAATCTACTGGGCTCTTGGCCCATCTAACAAACAACTAGGCCCAGCCCGGCTCCCCTCCTTAACCTAGCCCGCAGCCAGCCTTACCCACTTGACCCCCACTCCTCTCGCTCGATCCCTCTCCATCTCCCTCGCGCCGCCACACACCTAGACCAGAGGCGAGGCGCCTCATACCCCCCTCGCAATCTCTCCTCTCCCCCCCGCTTCCCCGCACCTCTCCCCTGGCGGGTCACAGCTGTTGTTCGCCGGCAAGGCAACCACCGCCCCTGGTCTTCTCCTCCACCTTCCGTTCGTCTCCAAGCGCGCCCGAGCCTCCTCGTCAAGCTTCCGGCCAGCGTGACCGCAATAGCCAACAAGCCTGCACCCGCGACGAGCAGAGGAGCTCACACCAGAGCCCTCCTCCTTGCGGCCATGGCGTTCGCCGTGGCTGCAGGGCGCCCCTCCACCGGGTCCCGCTCGCCCAAGCCGCCTCCTTGCCGGAGAGGGACGGATCCCGGAGGCCCCGTCAAGGATCCGGCCTCCCTCGCCTTGCTCCCCTCGCCGGAGTCCCCTCGTCGACCGGCGCCCCCTCCTCCGACACCGTCGGCCGCAGCCGCTAACCTCGTCGTCGATCCGCTCGGCCCCAACATCCTCCGGCTCCATCGAGCACCCTGCCGCTTCCGCTGTGAGCCTCCGGCCCTCCACGGCCTTTTCCCTCTTCTCCCCGTGCCCTCCAGTGCCGGTTGTCGCTAGCTCCGCCGTAGTCGCCGCCTTCCATTGCCACCGGCATCGTTCGGCTTCCGCGCCCGTTGTCCCCCTGACGCCGCGCACCCGTAGTCACGCGGCTCTGCCGCAACCACCTCTTTCCATCCCTCGCGCGCGCTATGCCGCGGCCTTGTCCCCGCACCGCGCCTGGGCCGCGTGCCCCGCTCACGCCCTGGTTGTGCTCCGGCACCACCGCGCGTTGCTCGTCTCCGCCTCTGGCTCCCGCCGCTCCGGCCACTCGCCGTGGCCTCGCCACTTCCACCGGAGGCGGACAGCCCCCGTCTCTGCGGGCGGGCGTCCTGGCGCCCCGCACCTGATCCATCGCCCGCGCCCGTTTGGCCCTATGGGCCACTGCCCAGTGGGGCCCCCCACCCACGCCCCTGTTAAAAAAAAAAGAGAACAAAAAAAACATAATAAAAATAATTAATTAATTAATTAATTACTTAACTTAATTAGATCTGTTAATTAACCTAATCACTTATTAAACTAACTAATCCTGTTTAGTTAACCTAAGTCAATGACGAACGGGACCCACACGTCAGTTTGACTAGTCAACACCCCTGTTGACTGCTGATGTCATGCTGACGTCAGCGTGCACTGTTCTGGATAATGTTTAATTAAAATAATTAACTAAATACTAAAAATGATTTTAATCTTTTAAAATTAATATAAAATAAACCGTAGCTCGGATGAAAAAACTTTGTACATGAAAGTTGCTCAGAACGACGAGACGAATCCGGATACGCAGTCCGTTCGTCCGCCACACACCCCTAACCTATCGAACTCGCAACTTCCCCCCCCCCTCCGGCTCCTCTGCCCGAAAACACGAAACACCGGGGATATTTTCCCGGATGTTTCCCCCCTTCACCGGTATCACCTATCCCTGCGTTAGGTCACCTCTAGCACCGCATTCGTCATGTTATGCTTTGATTGCTCTGTTATTTATTATGT
>NW_021261583.1:3642-4913 GCF_002162155.2 Triticum dicoccoides
ACGAATCCGGATACGCAGTCCGTTCGTCCGCCACTCCCCCCTAACCTATCGAACTCGCAACTTTCCCCCTCCGGCTCCTCTGCCCGAAAACACGAAACACCGGGGATATTTTCCCGGATGTTTCCCCCCTTCACCGGTATCACCTATCCCTGCGTTAGGTCACCTCTAGCACCGCATTCGTCATGTTATGCTTTGATTGCTCTGTTATTTATTATGTTCCCCCTCCGTTACTTTTTCCGGTAGACCCCGAGGCCACTGCCGGTACCCCCTGTGATCGACTACGGTGTTGACGACCCCTCTCTCTTGCCAGAGCAACCAGGCAAGCCCCCCCCCCTTGATCACCAGATATCGCCTATTCTACTCTATACTGCTTGCATTAGAGTAGTGTAGCATGTTACTGCTTTCGTTAATCCTATTCTGATGCATAGCATGACATTGTCGCTACATCTGTTGATACCTTACCTGCAATCCTATATGCTTAGTATAGGATGCTAGTTTATCATCATTGGCCCTACATTCTTGTCAGTCTGCCTTGCTATACTATCGGGCCGTGATCACTTGGGAGGTGATCACGGGTATATTACTATACACACATACATACTATACAGATGGTGACTAAAGTCGGGTCAGCTCATTGAGTACCCGCAAGTGATTCTGACGAGGGGGCTGAAAGGACAGGTGGTTCCATCCTGGTAGAGGTGGGCCTGGGTTCCCGACGGCCCTCGACTGTTACTTTGTGGCGGAGCGACAGGGCAGGTTGAGACCACCTAGGAGACAGGTGGGCCTGGCCCTGTTCGGCGTTCGCGGTTACTTAACACGCTTAACGAGATCTTGGTATTTGATCTGAGTCGGCTACGAGCCTATACGCACTAACCATCTACGTGGGAGTAGTTATGGGTATCCCGACGTCGTGGTATCAGCCGAAGCACTTCAGACGTCAGCGACGGAGCGGCGCGCGCCGAATTGGACTGGAACGCCACTAGGCTAGGTCTGCTTTCGGCCGCCCACGCAACGTGCAGGTGTGCTCAGGGCGATGGGCCCAGACCCCTGCGCGCTTAGGTTTAGACCGGCGTGCTGGCCTCTCTGTTTTGCCTAGGTGGGGCTGCGACGTGTTGATCTTCCGAGGCCGGGCATGACCCAGGAAAGTGTGTCCGGCCAAATGGGATCGAGCGTGTTGGGTTATGTGGTGCACCCCTGCAGGGAAGTTAATCTATTCGAATAGCCGTGATCTTCGGTAACAGGACGACTTGGAGTTGTACCTTGACCTTATG
>NW_021261584.1:0-1170 GCF_002162155.2 Triticum dicoccoides
TTTTTTTTATTGTTCAGTTGAGTTTATTTTTCTTTATGTGTATTTCGGATGTTGAGTGCGGGAAAAATGTATACATGCAAGTACTACATGTACAAATTACATCAGAGTATGGAAACTTCACTCTTATATATTTATTCTACATATTATAAAAATTGCATTTTTTGTGCTAATTGTGTGTAATTTTTTGTTTTTTTGTTTTCTTTACTATTTAAGGGTAATACAAATGCTAATTGTTTTGTGCAATTCTTTGCTAATTAAATACATTTTCTATTATTAGGTGTATCTATGCATGAAAGTACAAAATATGTGTGTAAATTATACTAGAGCGCTAAAGTTGCATTATTATATGTGTATTCGGTGCATATTATAAAAAGTGGAATTTCAGTGCAAAGTTGTATGCAAGTTTTTTTTCTTTTTCTTTTTTTAGAAAAGAGGCGCTTGCCCGGCCTTAAACTGAGGCCCTTACAAGTTCCACAAGTTTATTTTCTTTCTTCTTAAGAGTAATACCAATGTCGCTAATTTATTCTCTCTTAGAAAACTTTATTTGTTTTATTATGTTTAGTTTTTAATTCAATTCCTATTTTTAAGGACGATACCAATGCCACTTATTAGTTCCTTGATTAAAATTTTCGTTTTTATGTAAAATTCACTATAATATGTTCATTCTTACATAACTAAAAAAGTGCAATTTATGTGTAAATTGTGTGCAAATTGTATCACTATTTTTTAAAATTCATTTCTTCTTAAAGGGTGATACCAATGCCACTATACATTATTTCTTCTTAAAAAATATTTTTATTTTTGTGTTTGTCAGTCAGTAGACATGCAAGTATGATACACCATGTTTGTAAATTATAGTAGAAGCAAAAACTGCAATGTATATGCTTATTTTTGGCATTTAGAAAAGTGTAATTCCATGGCATACTTGTGTGCAAGTTATTTTTTTAGTTTATTTCTTCTTAAAGGTATTCATTTTCCCAAAACTTCATTAGTTTGTTTGGGTTTTTGTTTCTATATTTTCTTTCTTCTTAAAGGGTTTAATTCTTACATAGAAAACTTCATTATTTTGTTTTAATTTTAGTTTTTGTATTTTGTTTTATTAAAGGGTTTCATTCTTCCATAGAAAACTTCATTATTTTGTATTTTTTTTAGTTTTTCATTTTCCTTAAA
>NW_021261585.1:0-1938 GCF_002162155.2 Triticum dicoccoides
TTTCAATTTTATGGTGTTATAGCTCAAAATAATCAATAAATGCATGAAAAATAACAAATGAAGTCAGAAAGGGTTGAAAATTGATGATGTGGCTTTGAATGGTGCATTTTGAACACAGAAAAACTATGGAGTTCAAATAAGTTCAAAAAAATGAAATCCCTTTGTAATAGACGATTTTCCGTATGAAACCCTGATATTTCAAAAGAGATTGTCCATTTTGTACACGAAGTGAATCCAGTTTTTGCCGTAACCCTCTCTACTTTCTTGCACATGCTATGTGGGTGAAATGATGATACCATGCCAGCTTTCAACCTTTTCAGAGCTCATTTCAAATGCTTTTCAATTTCATGGTCTTATAGCTCAAAATAATCAGTAAATACATGAAAAATAACAAATGAAGTCAGAAAGGGTTGAAAATTGATGATGTGGCTTTGAATGGTGGATTTTGAACACAGAAAAACTATGGAGTTCAAATAAGTTCAATAAAATGAAATCCCTTTGTATCAGACAAGTTTCCCTATGAAACACTGATACTTCGAAAGAGATTGTCCTTTTCGTACACGAAGTGCATCCAGTTTTTGCCGTAACCCCCTCTACTTTCTTGCACATGCTATGTGGGTGAAATGATGATACCATGCTAACTTTCAACCTTTTCAGAGTTTATTTCAAATGATTTTCAATTTCATGGTCTCATAGCTCAAAATAATCAGTAATTGCATGAAAAATAACAAATGAAGTCAGAAAGGGTTGAAACTTGATGATGTGGCTTTGAATGGTGCATTTGAACACAGAAAAACTATGGAGTTCAAATAAGTACAAAAAAATGAAATCCCTTTGTAACAGACAAGTTTCCGTATGAAAACCTGATACTTCGAAAGAGATTGTCCGTTTTGTACACGAAGTGCATCCAGTTTTTGCCGTAACCCTCTCTACTTTTATGCACATGCTATGTTAGTGAAATTATGATACCATGCCAACTTTCAACCTTCTCAGAGTTCATTTCAAATGATTTTCAATTTTATGGTGTGATAGCTCAAAATAATCAGTAAATGCATGAAAAATAACAAATGAAGTCAGAAAGGGTTGAAAATTGATGACTTGGCTTTGAATGGAGCATTTTGAACACAAAAAAACTTTGGCGTTCAAATAAGTTCAAAAGAAATGAAATCCCTTCGTAATAGATGAGTTTTCGTATGAAACCCTAATACTTCGAAAGAGATTGTCCGTTTTGTACAAGAAGTGCATCCAGTTTTTGCCGTAACCCTCTCTACTTTCTTGCACATGCTATGTGGGCTAAATGATGATACCATGCCAACTTTTAACCTTTTCAGTGTTCGTTTGAAATGCTTTTCAATTTTATGGTGTTATAGCTCAAAATAATCAATAAATGCATGAAAAATAACAAATGAAGTCAGAAAGGGTTGAAAATTGATGATGTGGCTTTGAATGGTGCATTTTGAACACAGAAAAACTATGGAGTTCAAATAAGTTCAAAAAAATGAAATCCCTTTGTAATAGACGATTTTCCGTATGAAACCCTGATATTTCAAAAGAGATTGTCCATTTTGTACACGAAGTGAATCCAGTTTTTGCCGTAACCCTCTCTACTTTCTTGCACATGCTATGTGGGTGAAATGATGATACCATGCCAGCTTTCAACCTTTTCAGAGCTCATTTCAAATGCTTTTCAATTTCATGGTCTTATAGCTCAAAATAATCAGTAAATACATGAAAAATAACAAATGAAGTCAGAAAGGGTTGAAAATTGATGATGTGGCTTTGAATGGTGGATTTTGAACACAGAAAAACTATGGAGTTCAAATAAGTTCAATAAAATGAAATCCCTTTGTATCAGACAAGTTTCCCTATGAAACACTGATACTTCGAAAGAGATTGTCCTTTTCGTACACGAAGTGCATCCAGTTTTTGCCGTAACCC
>NW_021261586.1:0-943 GCF_002162155.2 Triticum dicoccoides
GTCGGTGCAAAAGGTGCACTTCCCAAGGTTACCAAACAAACGTGCATCACGTAGAGCAATAAAAACAGCACGTAAATGTTCCAAATGTTCCTCCAAAGATCTGCTATAAATCAATATGTCATCAAAGTAAACTACCACAAATCGTCCAATGAAAACACGTAAAACTTCGTTCATTAATCTCATGAAAGTACTAGGTGCATTAGTTAACCCAAAAGGCATGACTAACCATTCATATAATCCAAACTTAGTTTTAAATGCTGTTTTCCATTCATCTCCCAATTTCATACGAATTTGATGGTAGCCACTACGCAAATCAACTTTGGAGAATATTGTAGAGCCACTCAATTCATCAAGCATATCATCTAGCCTAGGAATAGGATGACGATAACGAATAGTAATATTATTAATGCCTCTACAATCAACACACATACGTGATGTACCATCCTTTTTCGGCACTAGAATAATAGGAACAACACAAGGACTAAGGGATTCGCGTATATAACCTTTGCCGAGAGGCTCTTGTACTTGACGCATAATCTCCTTCGTCTCCTCTGGATTGGTACGGTATGGTGCACGGTTTGGCAGTGAAGCACCGGGAATTAAGTCGATCTGATGCTCAATCCCTCGAATAGGCGGTAATCCCGGTGGCACGTCTTGTGGAAAAACGTCAGCGAACTCCTGCAAAATGTTAGTGACAGCAGGAGGCAAAGAGGAAGGCACGTCCTCGAATGAAAATAATGCCTCTTTGCACACAAAAGCATAGCAAACAGATTTGCTGAAATCTAGCTCATCAATATCAGATTTGGTGGCAAATAAACATGCACTTTTCAATTTAATTTCAGAAGCAACACTAGATGGTTTATTATTAGGCTTCATTTGTTGCTCAAATTCTTTTGCCACAATCTGATTTTCACTCTTATTCTTCTCCTGTTGTGCTTTATTA
>NW_021261587.1:0-1360 GCF_002162155.2 Triticum dicoccoides
ACGTGCCTTCCTCTTTGCCTCCTGCTGTCACTAACATTTTGCAGGAGTTCGCTGACGTCTTTCCACAAGACGTGCCACCGGGATTACCGCCTATTCGAGGGATTGAGCATCAGATTGACTTAATTCCCGGTGCTTCACTGCCAAACCGTGCACCATACCGTACCAATCCAGAGGAGACGAAGGAGATTATGCGCCAAGTACAAGAGCTTCTCGACAAAGGTTATATACGCGAATCCCTTAGTCCTTGTGCTGTTCCTATTATTCTAGTGCCGAAAAAGGATGGTACATCACGTATGTGTGTTGATTGTAGAGGCATTAATAATATTACTATTCGTTATCGTCATCCTATTCCTAGGCTAGATGATATGCTTGATGAATTGAGTGGCTCTACAATATTCTCCAAAGCTGATTTGCGTAGTGGCTACCATCAAATTCGTATGAAATTGGGAGATGAATGGAAAACAGCATTTAAAACTAAGTTTGGATTATATGAGTGGTTAGTCATGCCTTTTGGGTTAACTAATGCACCTAGTACTTTCATGAGATTAATGAACGAAGTTTTACGTGCTTTCATTGGACGATTTGTGGTAGTTTACTTTGATGACATACTGATTTATAGCAGATCTTTGGAAGAACATTTGGAACATTTACGTGCTGTTTTTATTGCTCTACGTGATGCACGTTTGTTTGGTAACCTTGGGAAGTGCACCTTTTGCACCGACCGAGTATCTTTTCTTGGCTATGTTGTTACTCCACAGGGAATTGAAGTTGCCAAAGCCAAGATTGAAGCTATTGAGAGTTGGCCGCAGCCCAAAACGGTCACACAAGTGAGGAGTTTTCTTGGCCTCGCTGGATTCTATAGGCGTTTTGTGAGAGATTTCAGCACCATTGCTGCACCTCTCAATGTGCTTACAAAGAAGGATGTGCCTTTTGTTTGGGGTACCGCACAGGAAGAAGCCTTCACGGTATTGAAAGATAAGTTGACACATGCTCCTTTACTCCAACTTCCTGATTTTAATAAGACTTTTGAGCTTGAATGTGATGCTAGTGGAATTGGATTAGGAGGTGTGTTATTACAAGATGGCAAACCTGTTGCATACTTTTCTGAAAAATTGAGTGGGCCTAGTCTGAATTATTCTACTTATGATAAAGAATTATATGCTCTTGTTCGGACTTTAGAAACATGGCAACATTATTTATGGCCCAAAGAATTTGTTATACATTCTGATCATGAATCTTTGAAACATATTAAAAGTCAAGCTAAACTGAATCGTAGACATGCTAAATGGGTTGAATTCATTGAGACTTTCCCTTATGTCATTAAACACAAGAAGGGAAAAGAAAATGTTATTGCTGATGC
>NW_021261588.1:0-996 GCF_002162155.2 Triticum dicoccoides
AAAAAAAAATCATATATCACTGGTTATTTATTTTTCACCCATTAATTTAAATGTACCTAGAAAGAAAAAAAATACATGACCCATGTCTTGGCTTGAAACTGAGGGGAATATTCAAGGTTTACTTCACCGAAAAGAAATTGTCAGAAGTTATGGGTAATCCTTATTTAATTATACTAAACATTTTAACTTATTCACAAAATATTTTTATTTAAAATCTTAACAAGATTTTAAAATCAATACAACCTTCGTCTCAAGATATTATTAGCTATATGTTTTTAATAGTATGTCTAATAACATTGGAACATTAAAGTCAAACTTATTATTACACATTACAAAAGTCAATTATTACAAATATGTCAGTGCTAAATTATAATTCTTTTTAGTCACGTAAATCATGTTATTTTAACAAAATTAATTATGTACAATTTTGTTGACTAAATGTAACCAAAGCTTAAGGGAAGAATCACATTCATAAGAATAATATGTCCCACACCCGCAAAAAAAGGGAATAATATGCCCCTCTATGATGTAGTATTACAACGCATTTACATGTTTGTGTGGGTGGGTGTGCACACCATGTTAATATCTATAGATGTCTTTGTAGAGGAATCTAGAATACACGCATCTAAATCTTATTGCAGCAGAGTTTTGAAAATTAGGATTGTCTAGCCTAATTCTAGGTAACGTAAAATTCTAGAATGAATGGTGCGTGAGCAAGTTTTGTTGTTGTTGAGTTCACTTCTCTCACCCTGGCAGTTGGCATTGTTCATTCATCATATTTTTTCCATGGTGGAATATTGTCATAATTACTTGATTGAGTTTAGATAAGACAGACTCTAACCAATCCAAAATAGCTCAACCAAACAGAATGCATACACTTTAATGAGTTAGTTTGGAAACTACTATTGTACCAAAAGTAGTAAATGTTAAAATATGATATCATTGCTTGGCATGGTGCAGCATACCCCATTCTCATTTGAAACATATGGATGACCC
>NW_021261589.1:0-1220 GCF_002162155.2 Triticum dicoccoides
TCAGGCAAGCAACCAACCATTTGATCATATAGATACAATCCCATGTTCTCGCTCCTGCTCTCTTTTACTGCATTAAGACAACGCGTTTCAAACTGCTGTGTGCTACGGTAGTTGAACCCATTTCCTCTGCATGACCTGTCATTGCCACAGTAACTAGATGAAACCCACTAGCATGTGTAGGAGTTGATTGAGCCATATGTATGTGTTGTTCCTACCTTGCTATGCCTGCTATGCTTAGAGTCGTGTCAGGTCTGGTTCATCTGGGTGATGGGCTAGAGTGAAATGTTTATGTCGGTAATGAGAGTGGTGTGGTGAACACGATTTGGTAAAGGTATCGATGAGAGGCCATGTAGGAGTACATGGTGGGTTGTTTCATTGAAGCCGACCTTAAGCACTGAGATCTGTATGTGTGATTTAAGATACAGCTACTACCATGCATTGGGCCCGAAACCAATGGACCCTCTTGGCTTCTTATTCACCCTAGTTCTCCGTCCAGGAGTTGCAAGTAGTTTCTGGTGTTTGTAGCCTACTGGAGGCCGTGGACAGCGCTGACCGTAGGGGTGGGCTGTGATGCGGTAGGTACGTGGCCGGGTGTACCGAATACCCGTTAGGTATCTCGGGAACCCTGTTCACATCGTTCGGGGCCGTATGGGAAACCTCGGCCGGACTCCCTGCGGATGGAACCTGAATAGGCGATAAACCTGGACTGGAGGCTTAGGTGGTTAGGTAGGTCGTGGCCGACACCCACGTTGGGCTTCCGCTTGAAGGTTGCCGAGTACATGTCATGTAAACGACGGTAAGTGGTGAGAGCGTGTATGAAGAAGTACACCCCTACAGGGTTAACATGATCTATTCGAATAGCCGCGTCCGCGGTAAAGGACTACTTGGTTGCCTATACAGTTCATAGACAAGTAAATGGAAACTACTAAAAGCCTCAAGATAAGTGTGAGTGCCGAGGATGGCTCTTCCGTAGGAAGACGGAGGCGGATCCTCGGTAGTGTATTGAATTGGTGAGTAGTGGACTCGTGTGCGCAAAACCATTTCAAGTTGAAGTATCGTAGGATAGTCTAGCCAAGAGTCAAAGCTGGCTTGCTGCAATAACTCCACCAACCCTTCTTGATAATATGCATGTATGTAGGATCTGATGTAAGTCTTGCTGAGTACCTTTGTACTCATGTTGCTATAATTTACATTTTACAGAAGACGCTGCAACCCCTTCT
>NW_021261590.1:0-2112 GCF_002162155.2 Triticum dicoccoides
AGAGGAGGGGCCGGCTGGGCCGGCCTGATTGGCCCCGAGGCCATCTGGGCCGAGGCCCAGCGAGGGGGGGGGCTGTAATTTCTTGTCTTTTCTTTTTTTTTGTTTGTTCCCTTTTCTTTTACTGTTTCATTTTATTATAGTTTTATAAAACATAAAAGTTGTACCTTAAATAGTAACACTAATTATACCTCTGCCACAAAAGGTTTAACCCCCAAATAATATAGTTTAGTATTTTATAAAATACCAAGGCATTTAATTAATTTCTTTTGCTGCTGTTTTATTTTCCTTTGAGCATTTAAACATTTTATAAAAATGTGGTTTCACCTCCATAATTACTTACGATTTATTTGACACAACCCGAACATTTTAGTTTTAATTTTTGAAAACTTTTGTTGTTTGCCTGATTTTAAATTTGAATTTGAATCGGTTTCGAACTAACTCGAGATTAGCAACTACAAACGAGGTGACGTGGCATCATTAGCAAAGGATCACTATAGCTTAATTACCGGGCGTCACAATTCTCCTCCACTACAAGAAATCTCGTCCCGAGATTTAAGAGGGGAGCAATGGGGAAAGGTCTGGTTACGATAATCTAACGGATCTTCTCGAAGAAGTTAATCCCTTTCGTAGATGTCTTCAATCCTTTATTCCGATGCATCATGATAAACTGGTCATCATTTCTTCGGGAACTCCATCGTACTTACGAAAGATAAGGGCCAGCTCACTACGACATAAAGCTTTTAAGGGAAACAATCTGGGGCTAACCCATGAATTAGTATAAGATTATCTCTTGAGTCGAACATATCGAATACATCAAGAGTAAGGTACGAAGGTACAATAAGAGGTTCCAAGTGGATAGATAGTTGCTCGAAGTCTGAACCAGAGTGAGAAAGGGTTTCAGAGCAGCGGGAATAAGTATTGTGTCCGATACCAGAATAGAGCATTAGGAAGGTGGCCCGTGAATTAAATATGAAGCCAAGCGTGGGAAATAACCATTAGTAACAGGGCTGTACAGGAGAGTCAGGTTTTGATCCTGTGGAACTGTGGGTTATGGGCCCACCATGTGGGTTAAACGTTGAGAGAGCGGTGACATCTTGCACGGTTATGATAGCAAGGCATGCCAGAGAATAACCTGTCAGTTATGTCGGTAACAACGTCGATACCAAGGGCGAGGGACGAAGAGAACCATTTTCCTGCTCGTTGAACGAGGCGGGCCAATAGGCAAGGTTCTCGTCCATTGGTGGCTACCGAAATATCATCAACAATAGTAACAGGGTCTTGCTGACAGAATTGTACACCGAGGTATATACATAAGCAGGAGAATATTACTGCTTAGATCATATAGATCACAAGAAAGGTTAAACCAAATAATGGAAAGGAAAATATGGTTATCAGATTAAGCAGAACAATGGAAAGGAAAATGTGTTTAAACACATATTTCAGGGTATATCCTTCCCAAGGACAAGCAGTGCATGATATCCACGACAGGATATAATGTAGAAAACTCCTTAGGTAGGGGAGAGAAATTTCATGACATTACCCATACAGCGGTGTTTGGATAATTTAGCAGGAAACATTTAGCATTGGCTTCAAATGTCCTTGTTGAAAATCGAAGTACCACAAACATGCTTCGAGATAGCATTACATGGTCTTCAAGCAAGTTAAGGCTTTGGAAACAAAAAGGGTCCATCAGGAAGAACTTATAGAATAAGTCTTACAATTTCCTCATGGGTGAATGGATAACCTTGCTGAAAAGGAATCTATAATGATAGGTCCTCCAGCCGGGGGGGGGGGGTGCTAGGCATGACATCATGTTACCGGGTCATCAAAGGATCAACATCATAACTCTTGGAAAGTTGTCCCAACCATCATATCTGGCCGAGATTCAGATCCGATTGGTGCCAGGATACCTCAGACTTAGGATACCTGAGAAGAAAAGGTGCAACGCAAATTGACGAGATGACATTGTAAGATTCTCGGGGAAATGAACTATGAAGTGATTTCCGTTAACAAGAGTCCATCATTAACCCAAGGAGAGGACAAGGAGGTGTCTGGTGAACTCAACGGCAATTCATCGAGATTCCCAAAAGATGGATTTCCACAATTAAGTGA
>NW_021261591.1:0-1431 GCF_002162155.2 Triticum dicoccoides
GGGACCGCGGCGGGACGACGCCGGACGGCGGCGCGCGGCGTTCGGGGCAGCGACGCGAGATGGCGACGACGACGGGCGACGGGCGGCGACGACGACGACGGGCGACGGGCGGCGACGACGGGTTCGAGCGGCGCGCGAGAGGTTGGAGACGAAAGAAGTGGGGAGATCTAACTGAATTTTCGTAAGTGTTGTATATATAGGAGAGGCCGTTAGTACCAGTTGGAGCCACCAACCGGTACTAAAGGCCAACTTTGGCCAGGCCAAGAGGCGAGAAGAGCATGCCTTTAGTACGGGTTGGTGGCTCCAACCGTACTAAAGGGTGGTCTTTAGTACCGGTTGGAGCTACCAACCGGTACTAAAGGCCTCGCGCTGCCACCCCAAAGTTTAGTCCCACCTCGCCGGGCGAAGGGCAGCCGCACTGGTTTATAAACCCAGCCGCGGCTACCTCTTCGAACTCCTCTATATAGCAGGCTTGTGGGCCTAAATTCTGCGCGCTGCCCTGTGAGTCTGCTAGGCCTTTAAGGCCTGTAATTGCACGCCCATGGCCTAGCAGGCCCACAAGGCAGCGCCCCAATTTTTTTATAGTTTTTTTCTTTTCTGCTTTATTTTCTTCTATTTATTTCTGCGTAGTTTCTTGTATAGTTTTTTCTTTTCTGTTATATTTATTTTCTTCTATTTATTTGTGAGTAGTTTTTCATCTAGCCTGCTTTATTTTTTCTTCTATTTATTTCGGAGTAGTTTTTTCTTTTCTGCTATATTTATTTTGTTCTATTTATTTCTGACTAGTTTTTTTATATAGTTTTTTTTCTTTTCAGCTATAGTTTTTTTTTCTTTTCTGCTATTTTTTCTTTTCTGCAAAACTTGATGGTCAAAGTCTGGAGTTATAACCAAAGTTAAAAAAAAGAAATATCGACGTGCAATTAGTTTTTCATAACAGAAGAAGTCCGGAGTTGTAATAAGTTATTAAAAATAAAAAAGAGGTGCAATGCTCGTTAATTTGCTTCAAGCCTTTCGGAATAGTGTAAACTGCACTGCGCATAGCTCCATGCAGTCTACCATATTCCTGAAGGCTTGAAGCTAAGCAACATGAGCATTGAGCCTCTTCTTCATCGTCTCTGCACTCAGGGCTTATAAACCGCTCCTAGTCCCTCTCTCTTCGCGAGGTGGGACTAAAAAACAGCTTACTAAGAAACTGTAGTACTGGTTCATCCATGAACTGGTACTAAAGGTGCTCGTGGGCCCCAGCCTTACCTGACACAACCTCATTAGTACCAGTTTGTGGCACGAACCGGTGCTAAAGGTTCGCCACGAACCGGTACTAAAGAGCTCCTCCCGCCTAGCAGTTGGAACCGGTACTAAAGAGCTCCTCCCGCCTAGCAGTTGGAACCGGTACTTAAGAGCTCCTCCCGCCTAGCAGTTGAATGGTGCATA
>NW_021261592.1:0-1735 GCF_002162155.2 Triticum dicoccoides
AGCATTATAAGATGATCTCTCATTAAATTATCAAGAAGTGTTCTCCCTGAGTATGCACCGTTGCCAAAGTTCGTCGTGCCCAGACACCACGTGATGATCGGGTGTGATAAGCTCTACGTCCATCTACAACGGGTGCAAGCCAGTTTTTGCACACGCAGAATACTCAGGTTAAACTTGACGAGCCTAGCATATGCAGATATGGCCTCGGAACACGGAGACCGAAAGGTCGAGCGTGAATCATATAGTAGATATGATCAACATAACGATGTTCACCATTGAAAACTACTCCATCTCACGTGATGATCGGTTATGGTTTAGTTGATTTGGATCACGTAATCACTTAGAGGATTAGAGGGATGTCTATCTAAGTGGGAGTTCTTAAATAATATGATTAATTGAACTTAAATATTATCATGAACTTAGTACCTGATAGTATCTTGCTTGTTTATGTTGATTGTAGATAGATGGCTCGTGATGTTGTTCCGTTGAATTTTAATGCATTCCTTGAGAAAGCAAAGTTGAAAGATGATGGTAGCAATTACACGGACTGGGTCCGTAACTTGAGGATTATCCTCATTGCTGCACAGAAGAATTACGTCCTGGAAGCACCGCTGGGTGCCAGGCCTGCTGCTGGAGCAACACCAGATGTTATGAACGTCTGGCAGAGCAAAGCTGATGACTACTCGATAGTTCAGTGTGCCATGCTTTACGGCTTAGAATCGGGACTTCAACGACGTTTTGAACGTCATGGAGCATATGAGATGTTCCAGGAGTTAAAGTTAATATTTCAAGCAAATGCCCCGATTGAGAGATATGAAGTCTCCAATAAGTTCTATAGCTGCAAGATGGAGGAGAACAGTTCTGTCAGTGAGCATATACTCAAAATGTCTGGGTATAATAATCACTTGATTCAATTGGGAGTTAATCTTTCGGATGATTGCGTCATCGACAGAATTCTCCAATCACTGCCACCAAGCTACAAGAGCTTCGTAATGAACTATAATATGCAAGGGATGAACAAGACTATTCCCGAGCTCTTCGCAATGCTGAAAGCTGCGGAGGTAGAAATCAAGAAGGAGCATCAAGTGTTGATGGTTAACAGGACCACTAGTTTCAAGAAAAAGGGCAAAGGGAAGAAAAAGGGGAACTTCAAGAAGAACGGCAAGCAAGTTGCTGCTCAAGAGAAGAAACCCAAGTCTGGACCTAAGCCTGAAACTGAGTGCTTCTACTGCAAGCAGACTGGTCACTGGAAGCGGAACTGCCCCAAGTATTTGGCAGATAAGAAGGATGGCAAGGTGAACAAAGGTATATGTGATATACATGTTATTGATGTGTACCTTACTAGAGCTCGCAGTAGCACCTGGGTATTTGATACTGGTTCTGTTGCTAATATTTGCAACTCGAAACAGGGACTACAGAATAAGCGGGCACTAGCAAAGGACGAGGTGACGATGCGCGTGGGAAACGGTTCCAAAGTCGATGTGATCGCAGTCGGCACGCTACCTCTACATCTACCTTCGGGATTAATATTAGACCTAAGTAATTGTTATTTGGTGCCAGCGTTGAGCATGAACATTATATCTGGATCTTGTTTAATGCGAGACGGTTATTCATTTAAATCAGAGAATAATGGTTGTTCTATTTATATGAGTAATATCTTTTATGGTCATGCACCCTTGAAGAGTGGTCTATTTTTATTGAATCTCGATAGTAGTAATACACATATTCATAATGT
>NW_021261593.1:0-1022 GCF_002162155.2 Triticum dicoccoides
GGTGCGCTTACGTGTCGGTTATGAACACTCACAGTTTTGGCCAATTCTAACGCGTTTTGTGGACTTTTAGTCACCGTTTTCTGGGCCTGAAGTGATTTCCATAGTTGTTGAACCCCAAGGCGCACTTACGTGTTAGTCATCAACACCCACAGTTTTGGCTGATTCTGGCCTGTTTCATGGACTATTACTCACTGTTTTGGGGCCCCGGAGTGATTTCCACGGTTAACGAACCGCAGGGTGCATTTACGTATCGGTCATCAACACTCGCATTTTTGGCCGATTCTGGCCCGTTACTTGGACTATTACTCTGTTTTTGGGTCCAAGCGTGATTTCCATGATTTATGAACCCCGTGGTGCGTTTACGTGTCGGTCAATGACACTCACAATTTTGGCCAATTTCTGGTCCGTTTCGTGTACTATTACTCGCCGTTTTGGCGTCCGAGAGTGATTTCCATGATTTACAATCCCCGGGGTGCGTTTGCGTCTCTGTCGTCAACACTCATAGTTCTGGCCAATTCTGACGCGATTCGTGGGCTATTATTCACCATTTAGGGCTCCCGAAGCGATTTCCATAGTTGTTGAACCCCAAGGTGCGTTTAGGTGTCGGTCATCAACACTCACTGTTTTGGGGCCCCGGTGTGATTTCCACGATTAACGATCCCCGGGGTGCGTTTACATGTCGGTCATCAATACTAGTAGTTTTGGCCAATTCTGGCCCGTTTCGTGGACAATTACTCACTGTTTTGGGGCCCCGGAATGATTTCCATGATTAACGAACCCCCGGGTGCGCTTACGTGTCGGTTATGAACACTCACAGTTTTGGCCAATTCTAACGCGTTTTGTGGACTTTTAGTCACCGTTTTCTGGGCCTGAAGTGATTTCCATAGTTGTTGAACCCCAAGGCGCACTTACGTGTTAGTCATCAACACCCACAGTTTTGGCTGATTCTGGCCTGTTTCATGGACTATTACTCACTGTTTTGGGGCCCCGGAGTGATTTCCACGGTTAACGAACCGCAGGGT
>NW_021261594.1:0-1252 GCF_002162155.2 Triticum dicoccoides
GAGGTTCTGTAGTAACTTGATCTGAAGTTTTATGATCAATATCATTAGCTTCCTCACTAATTGGTGTATTTGTCACAGGAACTGATTTCTGTGATGAACTACTTTCCAATAAGGGAGCAGGTACAGTTACCTCATCAAGTTCTACTTTCCTCCCACTCACTTCTTTCGAGAGAAACTCCTTCTCTAGAAATGATCCATTCTTAGCAACGAATGTCTTGCCTTCGGATCTGTGATAGAAGGTGTACCCTACAGTTTCCTTTGGGTATCCTATGAAGACACATTTCTCCGATTTGGGTTCGAGCTTATCAGGTTGAAGCTTTTTCACATAAGCATCGCAGCCCCAAACTTTAAGAAACGACAACTTGGGTTTCTTGCTAAACCACAGTTCATATAGTGTCGTCTCAACGGATTTAGATGGTGCCCTTTTAACGTGAATGCAGCTGTCTCTAATGCATAACCTCAAAACGAAAATGGTAAATCAATAAGAGACATCATAGATCGCACCATATCCAATAAAGTGCGGTTACGACGTTCAGACACACCATAACATTGTGGTGTTCCAGGTGGCGTGAGCTATGAAACTATTCCACATTGTTTTAATTGAAGACCAAACTCGTAACACAAATATTCGTCTCCGTGATCAGATCGCAGAAACTTTATTTTTCTTGTTACGATGATTTTTCCACTTCACTCTGAAATTCTTTGAACCTTTCAATTATTTCAGACTTATGTTTCATCAAGTAGATATCCCCATATCTGCTCAAATCATCTTGTGAAGGTCAGAAAATAATGATACCCGCTGTAAGCCTTTCATCGGACCACATACATCGGTATGTATGATTTCCAACAAATCTGTTGCTTGCTTCATTGTTCCGGAGAACGGCGTTTTAGTCATCTTGCCCATAAGGCATGGTTCGCAAGCATCAAGTGATTCATAATCAAGTGATTCCAAAATCCCATCAGCATGGAGTTTCTTCATGCGCTTTACACCAATATGACCTAAACGGCAGTGCCATAAATAAGTTGCACTATCATTATTAACTTTACATCTTTTGGTTTCAATATTATGAATATGTGTATCACTAAGATCGAGATCCAATGAACTATTTTCATTGGGTGTGTAACCATATAAAGTTTTATTCATGTAAACAGAACAACAATTTATTCTTTTACTTAAATGAATAACCGTATTACAATAAACATGATCAAATCATATTCATGCTCACCAAATAACACTTATTTAGTTTCAACA
>NW_021261595.1:0-1090 GCF_002162155.2 Triticum dicoccoides
AAAAATTCAGAAAAATAAAACTAATTCAATTCAATATGTTAAAAACACAAATATTATATCAAAAAATTCAGAAAAATAAAACTAATTCAATTCAAAATTCTAAAAATACAAATAATATATCAAAAAAATTAAGAAAAATAAAACTAATTCAATTCAAAATGTTAAAAATACAAATAATATATCAAAAAATTCAGAAAAATAAAACTAATTCAATTCAATATGTTAAAAACACAAATAATATATCAAAAAATTCAGAAAAATAAAACTAATTCAATTCAATATGTTAAAAACACAAATAATATATCAAAAAATTCAGAAAAATAAAACTAATTCAATTCAATATGTTAAAAACACAAATATTATATCAAAAAATTCAGAAAAATAAAACTAATTCAATTCAAAATTCTAAAAATACAAATAATATATCAAAAAAATTAAGAAAAATAAAACTAATTCAATTCAAAATGTTAAAAATACAAATAATATATCAAAAAATTCAGAAAAATAAAACTAATTCAATTCAAAAATTTATACGCCTAGGCAGGAGTATGACTAAATCACTCCAAATTTCATGTATCATCAGTGGTATCTCGAATCATTCGAAAATGGACTCCAAACACATCACGGGTAATATAATTCACATGATCCATTCAACAAAGTTTGGTACAATAAATTATTACACATCATTTCTTCCCTTGTGTCCCTGCTTGCTTACGATTGTGCCGTATCCATGGAGCATCGTCATCATTTAACTTAATGCTTGGGTCGGTGTTCACTTTGAAGGGCGGAATTTCAGCAAACATATTATAATCTTCTGACATGTCTGTCTTGTCCTCCACTCCCACGATGTTTCTTTTCCCTGAAAGAACAATGTGGCGCTTTGGATCATCGCATGATGTACTGATCGTTTTCTTATCTTTCCGTTTCCTCGGTTTGCTACTCATGTCCTTCACATAGAAAACCTGAGCGACATCTTTCGCTAGGACGAATGGTTCATCAAGGTAACCAAGATTGTTGAAATCCACCATTGTCATTCCGTATTGCTGGTCCACCTTTACCCCACCTCCTGTTAGCTTGAACCATTTGCACC
>NW_021261596.1:0-1065 GCF_002162155.2 Triticum dicoccoides
ATTATTACCCAGATCCGCACACGGCTCCCCTCCCCCGGTCACAGCAGGTTCTAAAGTCATATTTCTTTTTATCACACTATACGTACTCGTACGCATCGACATATTATTCCATTACAATATGTGGCTTTATATGACGCTTGCTTGCTACTCTTTCTTATTGATATTCTTTGTCAAATGGCATCCGAAACACTGCGATATGCCTTAATATGCCAGGGGCCTTGTTGTGCCCATAATACGACAATAAAGTCCAAACACGTTCACGGTCGTTTGGCACCCTGAACTTATAGAATTATATGCATCGGCTCCGAATCATGTCTTGGGTCAATAGTTGGGTTGCCCGGCTCCTGTGCTTGCTACCCTAAGTTCCGGTATATCGGCTAGGGTAGTAAAGGGGGAACTACTGCGATTGTGTCCCGGTTCTTCCGGACGAGCGCCGTAGTAGAGAAAGCCGAAAACTGACTGTCATGATACGGCGAGAGCTGGTCAGCTATTCGAGAGGTCGCAAAATCTATAAGGATTTCTTCCTCATTATGTGATAACTAATGCAGCGTGCGATGGATCGGCTTTTCTTCCGATCAGGTGCTTATATTGCCCCCCGTGCGGTCTTCCGAACACCAGGGGCTGCGCCTACCTTCCTTTTGTCAAACTCCTTTGGCTAAGTGAGAGTGATAAAGCCTTATAGTCTGATTGCCTGGTTCGTTGCGCTGAACACCTCCTTCAAGGACCCAAAACTGGGGTAAAGAGTGCTCAGGTTTATCCCGAACACCCCCGTACTTCCTACATGGGGGCAGAAGCCGATGACTGGCCAACTCTCAGGATTAATATATAAAACGGCCGCACAGGAGGAAAAAATTTCAAATAACAGGCAATAAATAATAGAAATGACCTTGTTTAACATTACATAGGACAACATGACTATATTCATGGGAATATAATGTCCTTGGTGCATTGCTCCGCCACAAGGCGGGATCCTTTCAGGACACTATCATAATATAACTCAGGCTTGTGGTGCTCCTTCCCTCAGGCGGCCCTTCGGTCATCAGCTTTTTAGCATCCATCTTTTCC
>NW_021261597.1:0-10193 GCF_002162155.2 Triticum dicoccoides
GACCGAATAGCTACACTACAGGGTTAACATCAGAAGTGTTGTAGAGGTCTCACCCTCGGCACTCGATAGTATCCCAGTAGTGTCGAGCAACTAAGGGGAAAGTGAGGTGCGGTGCCGGGGCCTGGTCTTCGATCCCGTTGATCGGGTCTTCAATGATGAAGCAGGGGCAACAAGGACAAGGTGGGGGTCACTGATGGATCACTAACCAACCTATACTAAGCAGTTTAGGATAAGCCGGTAAGGTAACAATAAGCAGGTTACAAAAGGAGGCTATGCATCAGAATAGGAGCAAACAATAACAATAGCAAAATCTAATGCAAGCATGAGAGAATGGAATGGGCGATATCGGGATGATCAAAGGGGGGGGCTTGCCTGGTTGATCTGGCAAGGAGGGGTCGTTGTCGACGACGTAGTCGATCACCGGGGCATCAGCGGCCTCGGGGTCTACCGGAGAGAAGAGGGGGAAGAAACAGTAAATACATAGCAAACAGAGGTAACACTAAGCATGACATGACGATACGTAGCGCTAAGCGTGCTCTAACGCGGTCCTAGACGTTATAGGTGAAGGGGGAAATCAACCGGGAAGGTGTTCCCAGTTCCGGACCTGTGTCAGACAGATGACCGGAGGGGGAAAGTTCCATGTTCAGCATGCTAGGGGCATGTGACAGATGAACGGACCGCGTATTCGGATTCGTTGGATTTTTCTGAGCAACTTTCATATAGAAAACATTTTCATCCGAGTTACGGTTTATTTTCTATGAATTTTCAAAGATTAAAGCCATTTCTGGAATTATTTAAATTAGCAGAAAAGGAAATATGACATCAGCATGACATAGGTGTGACGTCAGCAGTCAACAGTCCGGTTGACTGGTCAAAGTTGACCAGGGGGGTCCCACATGTCATAGAGAGAGTGCTAACAGTGGGTTATTTTAGAAGAACAGGGGGGTAATTAGCAGTTTGGCCCCACATGTCAGTGGCTAATTAGATTAACTAATTAACTTTAGTTATATAAACATTTTAATTAACCGAATAACTGTGGGGCCCGCATGTCAATGACACTGGGCTGCCCAGTCAGCACGTTGACTGGGTCAACCCAGTCAACGTGGCTCGCGGGGCCCATTGGCAGCGACACAAGGAGGGCCGCGTGGCGGACAGGTCAGCAGGCGACGCCGGAGTCGCTCCGGCGACCCTCTCACGGCGGCTCCTCGCCGGAGTTCGCCGGAAAACGACCTCAGGGGCCCGTTTCGGCCGCGGTTTGAACCTACGACACCGCAGGGCTCGCGCGCATCCGACTGCGGTGGTGGCTTGGCCGGAGCGCGCATGCAGCGACGGCGGCGAGTACGAGCAGCGACGGCGCTCGGGTGCACAGCGGGGACATTGCTAGGGGCACGGCGAGGCGAGCCAGAAGGCTTGCCCCGCCTCTGGGAGCGTGCTGAGCATGGCGGGGTGGCCGGCTACGAGCTCCGCGAGCCGTGGCTACGGCGGCGAACCACACGATGGCGACAAGCTCGGGCATGACGGGGGAACCAGCTACGGGTAACGGCAGAAGCAGGGAAGAGAAGGAAAGGGGGGGAGGTCCGGCGCTCACTTCCGTTGCTGGGAAGGCCCGAGGAAGAGTCGAGGTGGCCGGAGACGGCGTCGGCGTGCGGCGGCCCGAGGCGGACGGAGGTTGAAGAAGGCGGTGTGACAGCGCTCTAGCGCCTCCGAGCTCTTGCGGATGGCACCAGGGGGCGTAGCGGATGATGGCGAGGAGCTACGTCATGGTGAAGACGCGCGTGGTGGCCGGTGGCCACGAGGGCGACGGCGGCCATGGCGGCCGTGGCGTTCGGATGCGATGGGGAGGGGATCTGGGGTGCGAGGGAGAGACGAAGCGGGCGAGGGGAAAGGACTGGCGCGAGTGGGGTGGCAGAGCAAGTGGAAGGGGAGCCTGAGGCGTCGCCCTTATCCTCTCCCGGTGAGGGCGGCGAGGTCGTCGGGTGGCGCCGAGGCGCCCGGTCGGTCAAACAGTGGGAGGTGGGAGACGACAGGGGAGGGGTAGTGGGCCACATGGCCTGTTGGGCTTAGCCCGGAGGGTTAGGCCCAGGATGTGGGGGGGTCAGGGGCCTTTTCTCTCTCTCTCCCCTTTTCCTTTCTTTTGCTCTTTTCTTTTTACAGAAAAAAATGATATGCAATATTTGAGCTGCCAAAAGGAGTTCTGAAAAATGTGGGACTTGGCCAAATAAATACATTACAATATTTGGCACTTGCCACAAAAAGTTTGGGAGGAGTTTGAAATGACTTGGATTTTTCACAATTGGAAAAGCATTTAAAAATGCTGATTTGGAACTGCTTTAATTCCCAGGGGAAATTAGCTATCTCAAATGATGTTGAATCATTCATGACATTTAGTCAGTGGATATTTTCAACCTAGCGAACATTTTTTTTACTGTTTGGAGGAATATTTTATTTGACTTTATTTTAAAATTGAATTTGAATTGGTTTTGAATCAACGTGAGATTAGCAACAGTAACAATGATGACATGGCGCCATTAACAGAGATTACTGTAGCATGACACTGGGGGTGTTACAAATCTCCTCCACTACAAGAAATCTCGTCCCCAGATTTAGGTGGGGAAGTAAAGAGCAACTTCAGAAGAGCTGACACTTATAGGGGTGATTGTCTGGTGAACAATTCAGGGAATGAGGTAGAAATATCTCCCAAGTTGAAACTTAAGAGAACATCGAGAGCAAATATGAAGGTACAATAGGAAGTTTCAAGCGAAAGGATAAACGATTGATACCTGAACAGAGTGTGAGAAAAGGGTTCAGAGCATCGGGAATAGATCATCTCTCGAAAGGTGGCTCGTGACATGATACGAAGCCAAATGCAAGAATATTTCAGAATCAAAGATATACAGGAGAGTCAGGTTCCGATCCTGGGACCTGTGGGTTATGGGCCCACCATGTGGGTTAAAAGCAGGAAGGCGCTAACATCTTGAACGGTCATGATAGCAAGGCAGGTCAGAGGATAGCCTGTCAGTTATGTTGGCAACAACGTTTGGTACCAAGGGCGTGGGACGAAGAGAACCATTTTCCTGCTCGTTGAAACGAGGCGGACCAATAGGCAAAGTTCTCGTCCATCGGTGGTTACCGGAATGCCACCAACACTAGTGACAAGGTCTTACTGACAGAGCTTGTACACCGTGGTGTTTACATAAGCAGGGAATTATTTGTGCTCCTCAGACAAGTTTGATTACCAGAAAGGTTAAACAAAACAATGGAAAGGAAAATGTGATTATTATGATAATCAGACCAATGGAAAGGAAAGATGTTTATACCCAAGTATTAGAGTATAACTTTCCCAAGGAAAGGCAGAGCATGATTGGACTCCAAGTATTAAACCGTTTAGATAAAGGGGCAAGGAACTTATGAGGTTTACCCATACAACGTTGTTTGGATAATTGATCAAGAACAGTTAGCGTTGCGCTCCCAATGTTTTTGTTGATGATCGGAGTACCACACACATGCTTCGGGATAGTGTTGACATGGTCATCAGGGAAAGGTCGGACTTCGGATACACAAAGGATCCATCGGAAACAACTTAGAAATAAGTCATACAATTTCAGCAAGGAAAGATGAGGATGTGGCCGATGGGCTTAGCAACAACCCATCGACATGTCAAAAAGAATGTATTTTCAAAATTATATGAACAAGTTTGTGTTGGGGAAGGCAAGAATGTTGCCCATGATAACACAAATCATCAAGGGGCAAGGATTGTATTTCTCATCATGAATTCGATTGATATCCTGGGAGAGCTCAAAAAGTTGATGATGATAACGACACATTTCTCGAGAGATTTCAGGAAGATGTAATCGATCGGCGATGATATCAAGTCAATGGAATGATGAAGCGAAAGGTTATTGGAACCACGAGTACGACACAAACTCGAAAGCAAGCTTGTTGCTCATGGCAAAATGGTATGACGAGGAAGATCGACATAAGCTTAGCTCGTCGTCAAAAATTGTGCTCCGGAAAGGACCTGGTAGCACAGTTAAAATTTAGCATGATAATGATATACCCGATCAAGCTAGGAATGATGTGATGGTGTATCATTCCAATGAGAATTCACAAGTGGTAGTGCAATGACACAATATCCTCGAGATAACAAGGGGCAATACTTGAGGTAGATCAAAAATAGAGGTTAGATAGATGAAATGATTGCAGAAGACAAGTATTTTAACTTGTCCGGGAAATGGAGTTAAGGAGAAACTATGGTCGGAACCACGGTTATGAATGATCAAACCACCGATACAAGATGAAATTATAACAAGGGGTAATCATTTTTACGAGCAGCTTCCACGATAAGTTCTACATCGGTCCATGGGCATGAACACAAGGGTTCAATGTCGACTCCCACTTCTTCAATGCATAACCTTTCATTCACTCCTCGTTTTTCGAAGAAATTGTAGTGCAGGGGATTTATCTAGCGAAGTACCAGAAGAGTAAGACTTGTGAGAACTCTCGGGTTCACTAGGATTATGGAAGGCATAAGTTCAACCCATCGAGGCATTTTTACGAATCTATAGAACCACCAACCAAGCAAAGATACGAGTTCAAAAGAAGAGTATCGGAGTCAAAGCAGATGATACAATTTACCGAAGGTGTTATGTATCAGGGAAAAACTCACAAGACTTTGGATGTGAAGGACACAGTCGGATAACAACCCAGCAATGGATCTGGCGATTCACGACAGAGTTGATGTGATTATCGGTAATCAATCAGATGAAGAAGGGGATGCAAAGGCATTGGCTTATAGAAACGTCTGAATGATTCGATGCTTGGGTACAAAGGAATTATGATTTCAAGACGAAGGATCGGAAGCAGAGGCTCTGATCAAAAGATGATAAGTTGAATAGACTTAGAGGTGCACCTGATCAAAACTTGATTGGGCAAGAACCAGCTCATAACCGGAGCGATGTCGGAGACGGAAAGAAAATTTCCAAGGATTAATTGCTGATTGCCAGTATTCGCTCACACGTTGAATCCATAGGAACAGAAGTACAACCACAAAGAATTTTAAAGAATATTGCTCGACATACGGAACTAATCGTAGTGCAAGCAGGCAAGGAGAATCAAGAGCAATAGGCTGCAGAGGATTTTCGGAAGATCACATAGTATTTCGAAGAATTTTGTGAATCACACGAACAACTGAGGATGAACGGATCCTCGGTGAGTGCGAGGAATTATCCGAAGGGGGGGTGTATTCATGGGGCAAAGAACTGCAAGGCAGTAAGCTCAACGGATTCTTGAAGCAATAGAGAATTTCGGGGCATCTTGTAATAACAAGAGCATCGAGGAATGATTGTATGGACGGCAAGTGTATGTAGCTATCCATGGGGATTTATCGGTGGTAGAGAAATGCAATGGCAAAGGGCACAAGGGTTTCGGGAAAACATCGAGGAGTATCTGCAGAATCTTCTGGCGAAGCAAGCGATCATCTGCAGTGAAGGGGCTCTCCGGGAGGAAGTGGTTACGAGATCCTAGAGTCAGAGTTAGTAAAATCTTTAACCCGAATAGAAGAGAGTTCAGAGTCCCAGAGTATAGGCGAGGAATAAAAGATCCTAATACCACCCAATGGCGACATGGGCCCGTAAGCCACACAGCCAATGTTAGTAAAAGTTTTTCAGTGACTAGACTCAACTTCGGCCAAGGAGTTGGAAAGGGGGCTACCTACAGGCAGTCGGCTCTGATACCAACTTGTGACGCCCTCGATTCAATCGTACACTAATCATACACGCAAATGTGTACGATCAAGATCAAGGACTCACGGGAAGATATCACAACACAACTCTAGACACAAATTAAAATAATACAAGCTTTATATTACAAGCCAGGGGCCTCGAGGGCTCGAATACATAAGCTCGAAAACAAAAGAGTCAGCGGAAGCAACAATATCTGAGAAAAGACATAAGTTAGACAAGTTTGCCTTAAGAAGGCTAGCACAAAAACATCTACGATCGAAAAGGCAAGGCCTCCTGCCTGGGAGCCTCCTAACTACTCTTGGTCGTCGGTGTCCGTCACGTGGAAGTAGGCACCCTCGGGGTAGCAGTAGTCATCGAAGGTGGCATCTGGCTCCTGGACTCCACCATCTGGTTGTAACAACCAGAAAGAAGAAAGAAGGGGAAAAGGGGGGAGCAAAGCAACCGTGAGTACTCATCCAAAGTACTCGCAAGCAAGGATCTACACTACATATGCAACATTATCAAAGAAAGGCTGTATATGTGGACTGGGCTGCAGAAATGCCAGAATAGAGAGAAGGTCTAGTCCTATCGAAGACTAGCATCTTCTGGAAACCACCATCTTGCAGCAAACAGGAGGGAGTAGAGTAGCATAAAGTAAAGCGGTAGTAGTGTTATCAACCTCGGCCAGAGATCCTTTCTCGACTCCCTGCGAGAAAGCAATCCCAGAGCCATACTATCCAGTTATCATCACAGTCAAATCCTCATCACCATCCAGTTCTCATTACAAGTATCCAGTTCTAGTTGTATCGATCGGGATACAACTCCAAGTGTCCGTTACCGTAGGACAGGCTATCGATAGATGTTTTCTTCCCTGCAGGGGTGCACCAACTTACCCACCACGCTCGATTGACTCCGGCCGGACACACTTTCCAGGGTCATGCCCGGCCTCGGCCAAACAATACGCCGCAACCCGACCTAGGCTTAACAGAGAGGTCAGCACGCCGGACTAAACCTATGCCCCCAGGGGTCATGGGCCATCTCCCCGGAAACTCCTGCACGTTGCGTACGCGGCCGGTGAGCAGACCTAGCTACCTCCTTCAACAAGGCAGGCGCTTGCGCAGTCCAACCCGGCGTGCGCCACTCAGTCGCTGACGTCTATTAAGCTTTGGCTGATGTATACGACGCAGAACGCCCATACTATGCCCACGTGATGGTTAGTGCTATCAGGCCAGAGGCCCCTCGGATCAAATATCCAAATCGTAGTGGATTAGGAACGCGCGGTAACAAGCAGAGACTCACGAAATATGTGACCCCGTTGCCCCATCTCGAGGACTTGCGGCAAGGGCTAAGAATGCCCGGCCACGCCTCGTAATTATCTCACGGGCACCTTCCAGGTCAACCCGTCTCCACATCACTTTCCAAGTAACAGTTGTAAAGTCCAAGTATCCGTGTGTCCAAACATCAAGAGGAAAACCCAAGGAATCACCCTCGATGGGTTCCACTCAATGTAATCATCAAGGTGAACGTAGAGGAATCACCCTCGAGGTTCACACTTGAGGGGTTGCACGACAGAGTCGTATCGGAAGTGCTTAAAGAGGAAATCACCCTCGATGACCACGACCGAATAGCTACACTACAGGGTTAACATCAGAAGTGTTGTAGAGGTCTCACCCTCGGCACTCGATAGTATCCCAGTAGTGTCGAGCAACTAAGGGGAAAGTGAGGTGCGGTGCCGGGGCCTGGTCTTCGATCCCGTTGATCGGGTCTTCAATGATGAAGCAGGGGCAACAAGGACAAGGTGGGGGTCACTGATGGATCACTAACCAACCTATACTAAGCAGTTTAGGATAAGCCGGTAAGGTAACAATAAGCAGGTTACAAAAGGAGGCTATGCATCAGAATAGGAGCAAACAATAACAATAGCAAAATCTAATGCAAGCATGAGAGAATGGAATGGGCGATATCGCGATGATCAAAGGGGGGGGCTTGCCTGGTTGATCTGGCAAGGAGGGGTCGTTGTCGACGACGTAGTCGATCACCGGGGCATCAGCGGCCTCGGGGTCTACCGGAGAGAAGAGGGGGAAGAAACAGTAAATACATAGCAAACAGAGGTAACACTAAGCATGACATGACGATACGTAGCGCTAAGCGTGCTCTAACGCGGTCCTAGACGTTATAGGTGAAGGGGGAAATCAACCGGGAAGGTGTTCCCGGTTCCGGACCTGTGTCAGACAGATGACCGGAGGGGGAAAGTTCCATGTTCAGCATGCTAGGGGCATGTGACAGATGAACGGACCGCGTATTCGGATTCGTTGGATTTTTCTGAGCAACTTTCATATAGAAAACATTTTCATCCGAGTTACGGTTTATTTTCTATGAATTTTCAAAGATTAAAGCCATTTCTGGAATTATTTAAATTAGCAGAAAAGGAAATATGACATCAGCATGACATAGGTGTGACGTCAGCAGTCAACAGTCCGGTTGACTGGTCAAAGTTGACCAGGGGGGTCCCACATGTCATAGAGAGAGTGCTAACAGTGGGTTATTTTAAAAGAACAGGGGGGTAATTAGCAGTTTGGCCCCACATGTCAGTGGCTAATTAGATTAACTAATTAACTTTAGTTATATAAACATTTTAATTAACCGAATAACTGTGGGGCCCGCATGTCAATGACACTGGGCTGCCCAGTCAGCACGTTGACTGGGTCAACCCAGTCAACGTGGCTCGCGGGGCCCATTGGCAGCGACACAAGGAGGGCCGCGTGGCGGACAGGTCAGCAGGCGACGCCGGAGTCGCTCCGGCGACCCTCTCACGGCGGCTCCTCGCCGGAGTTCGCCGGAAAACGACCTCAGGGGCCCGTTTCGGCCGCGGTTTGAACCTACGACACCGCAGGGCTCGCGCGCATCCGACTGCGGTGGTGGCTTGGCCGGAGCGCGCCTGCAGCGACGGCGGCGAGTACGAGCAGCGACGGCGCTCGGGTGCACAGCGGGGACATTGCTAGGGGCACGGCGAGGCGAGCCAGAAGGCTTGCCCCGCCTCTGGGAGCGTGCTGAGCATGGCGGGGTGGCCGGCTACGAGCTCCGCGAGCCGTGGCTACGGCGGCGAACCACACGATGGCGACAAGCTCGGGCATGACGGGGGAACCAGCTACGGGTAACGGCAGAAGCAGGGAAGAGAAGGAAAGGGGGGGAGGTCCGGCGCTCACTTCCGTTGCTGGGAAGGCCCGAGGAAGAGTCGAGGTGGCCGGAGACGGCGTCGGCGTGCGGCGGCCCGAGGCGGACGGAGGTTGAAGAAGGCGGTGTGACGGTGCTCTAGCGCCTCCGAGCTCTTGCGGATGGCACCAGGGGGCGTAGCGGATGATGGCGAGGAGCTACGTCATGGCGAAGACGCGCGTGGTGGCCGGTGGCCACGAGGGCGACGGCGGCCATGGCGGCCGTGGCGTTCGGATGCGATGGGGAGGGGATCTGGGGTGCGAGGGAGAGACGAAGCGGGCGAGGGGAAAGGACTGGCGCGAGTGGGGTGGCAGAGCAAGTGGAAGGGGAGCCTGAGGCGTCGCCCTTATCCTCTCCCGGCGAGGGCGGCGAGGTGGTCGGGTGGCGCCGAGGCGCCCGGTCGGTCAAACAGTGGGAGGTGGGAGACGACAGGGGAGGGGTAGTGGGCCACATGGCCTGTTGGGCTTAGCCCGGAGGGTTAGGCCCAGGATGGGGGGGGTCAGGGGCCTTTTCTCTCTCTCTCCCCTTTTCCTTTCTTTTGCTCTTTTCTTTTTACAGAAAAAAATGATATGCAATATTTGAGCTGCCAAAAGGAGTTCTGAAAAATGTGGGACTTGGCCAAATAAATACATTACAATATTTGGCACTTGCCACAAAAAGTTTGGGAGGAGTTTGAAATGACTTGGATTTTTCACAATTGGAAAAGCATTTAAAAATGCTGATTTGGAACTGCTTTAATTCCCAGGGGAAATTAGCTATCTCAAATGATGTTGAATCATTCATGACATTTAGTCAGTGGATATTTTCAACCCAGCGAACATTTTTGTTTTACTGTTTGGAGGAATATTTTATTTGACTTTATTTTAAAATTGAATTTGAATTGGTTTTGAATCAACGTGAGATTAGCAACAGTAACAATGATGACATGGCTCCATTAACAGAGATTACTGTAGCATGACACTGGGGGTGTTACAACTGGGCTGCAGCTAAGCCCCCAAGTGGGAGGTTTGCTCACCACTCGGTAGGATTTTCAAACACTTAGGCGAGCACTGGGCTGCAGCTAAGCCTCCGAGTGGGAGTCTGGCTCACCACTCGGTAGGATTTTCAAATACTTAGGTGAGTACTTTGGACTGCAGCTAAGCCCCCGAGTGGGAGGTTTGCTCTCCACTCGATAGGATTTTCAAACACTTAGGCGGGCACTGGGCTGCAGCTAAGCCCCCGAGTGGGAGGTTTGCTCACCACTCGGTAGGATTTTCAAAC
>NW_021261598.1:0-1295 GCF_002162155.2 Triticum dicoccoides
GGAGAGGGGGAGGGAGAGGGAGAGGGAGAGGGGGAGGGAGAGGGGGAGGGAGACGGAGAGAGGGAGAGGGAGAGGGAGAGGGGGAGGGAGAGGGAGAGGGAGATGGCCTTGCCGCCATCTTAACCTCTGCCCCTGTTTTGTTAATTGACCAGGCATGGCTGCACATCAGCTGTGCTTGCCTTCTTGCCGTCCTCATTGCTGCCATCCATGCCTTGTGTGTCTGTCTTGTTCAGATGTATGGCTACTAGCTCGCTTCTTGCTATGTACCATGGCGGCCTTAATTAGATGTTATCTCAGATGCTTTCTTAGACCCGTATTCAAGGTGAAGTTATTCCTTTTCTGTAAACAGTCTGTGCGACTCATGTATTATGAACTGTTTTTAATATATGATGAACATTTTAAAAATAGATGGTGAAATGTTTTTAAACATATGATGAATATTTTTATATACGGTGAATATTTTTAAAATACATTTAGCATCTTTTTAGATGCATTGAATTTTTTTGAATACACACACAACATTTTCTATAAAAAATTAAGTAGGGTCTTATATCGTTTTAGAAACACCAACAAAGTCCAACAACTTTATAATGTTTTAGAAAAAGAAAGACGTCAAGCAAATATGTGCTTGGATGCGAAGCAAATTTCAGAGAGAGAGAGAGGGAGGGAGAGGGAGAGAGGGAGAGGGAGAGGGTAAGGGAGAGGGAGAGGGAGATAGCCTTGCCGCCATCTTAACCTCTGCCCCTGTTTTGTTAATTGACCAGGCATGGCTGCACATCAGCTGTGCTTGCCTTCTTGCCGTCCTCATTGCTGCCATCCATGCCTTGTGTGTCTGTCTTGTTCGGATGTATGGCTAGTAGCTCGCTTCTTACTACGTACCATGGCGGCCTTAATTAGATGTTATCTCAGATGCTTTCTTAGACCCGTATTCAAGGTGATGTCATTCCTTTTCTATAAACAGTTTGTGCGACTCATGTTTTATGAACTCTTTTTAATATTGTATGAACATTTTAAAAATAGATGGTGAAATGTTTTTAACATACGATGAACATTTTTATATACGGTGAGTATTTTTAAAATACATTTAACATCTTTTTAGATGCATTGAAATTTTGTGAATACACACTCAACATTTTCTATAAAAAATTAAGTAGGGTCTTATATCATTTCAGAAACACCAACAAAGTCCAACAACTTTATAATGTTTTAGAAAAAGAAAGACGTCAAGCAAATATGTGCTTTGATGCGAAGCAAATTTGAGAGAGAGAGAGAGAGAGAGAGAGAGAGAGAGGGAG
>NW_021261598.1:6869-7916 GCF_002162155.2 Triticum dicoccoides
ATTAGATGTTATCTCAGATGCTTTCTTAGACCCGTATTCAAGGTGATGTCATTCCTTTTCTGTGAACAGTTTGTGCGACTCATGTTTTATGAACTCTTTTTAATATTGTATGAACATTTTAAAAATAGATGGTGAAATGTTTTTAACATACGATGAACATTTTTATATACGGTGAATATTTTTAAAATACATTTAACATCTTTTTAGATGCATTGAAATTTTGTGAATACACACTCAACATTTTCTATAAAAAATTAAGTAGGGTCTTATATCGTTTCAGAAACACCAACAAAGTCCAACAACTTTATAATGTTTTAGAAAAAGAAAGACGTCAAGCAAATATGTGCTTTGATGCGAAGCAAATTTCAGAGAGAGAGAGAGAGGGAGGGAGAGGGAGAGAGGGACAGGGAGAGTGGGAGCGGGAGAGGGGGAGGGAGAGGGAGAGGGAGATGGCCTTGCCGCCATCTTAACCTCTGCCCCTGTTTTGTTAAATGACCAGGCATGGCTGCACATCAGCTGCGCTTGCCTTCTTGCCGTCCTCATTGCTGCCATCCATGCCTTGTGTGTCTGTCTTGTTCGGATGTATGGCTAGTAGCTCGCTTCTTACTACGTACCATGGCGGCCTTCATTAGATGTTATCTCAGATGCTTTCTTAGACCCGTATTCAAGGTGATGTCATTCCTTTTCTGTGAACAGTTTGTGCGACTCATGTTTTATGAACTCTTTTTAATATTGTATGAACATTTTAAAAATAGATGGTGAAATGTTTTTAACATACGATGAACATTTTTATATACGGTGAATATTTTTAAAATACATTTAACATCTTTTTAGATGCATTGAAATTTTGTGAATACACACTCAACATTTTCTATAAAAAATTAAGTAGGGTCTTATATCGTTTCAGAAACACCAACAAAGTCCAACAACTTTATAATGTTTTAGAAAAAGAAAGACGTCAAGCAAATATGTGCTTTGATGCGAAGCAAATTTCAGAGAGAGAGAGAGAGGGAGGGAGAGGGAGAGAGGGACAGGGAGAGTGGGAGC
>NW_021261599.1:0-917 GCF_002162155.2 Triticum dicoccoides
TTCAATTTCATGGTCTTATAGCTCAAAATTATCAGTAAATGCATGAAAAATAACAAATGAAGTCAGAAAGGGTTGTAAATTGATGATGTGGCTTTAAATGGTGCATTTTGAACACGGAAAACACAAGGGGGGTCAAATAGGTGCAAAAGAAATGAAATCCCTATGTAACAGACGAATTTCCGTATGAAACCCTGATACTTCGAAGGAGATGTCTGTTTTGTACACGAAGTGCATCCTGTTTTTGCCGTAAGCATCTCTACTTTCTTGCACATGCTATGAGGGAGAAATGATGATACCATGCCAACATGGATCCTTTTCAGAGTTCATTTCAAATGCTTTTCAATTTCATGGTCTTATATATAGCTCAAAATAATCAGTAAATGCATGAAAAATAACAAATGAAGTCAAAAAGGGTTGTAAATTGATGATGTGGCTTTGAATAGTGCATTTTTAACAAAGTAAAAATAAATGGGTTCAAATAAGTTCAAAAGAAATGAAATCCCTATGTAACATATGAATTTCCGTATGAAACCCTGATACTTCGAAGGAGACTGTCTGTTTTGTACACGAAGTGCATCCAGTTTTTGCCGTAAGCCTCTCTACTTTCTTGCACATGCTATGTGGGTGAAATGATGATACCATGCCAACTTGGAACCTTTTCAGAGTTCATTTCAGATGCTTTTCAATTTCATGGTCTTATATCTCAAAATAATCAGTAAATGCATGAAAAATAACAAATGAAGTCAGAAAGGGTTGTAAATTGATGATGTGGGTTTGAATGGTGCATTTTGAACACAGAAAACACAAGGGGGATCAAATAAGTTCAAAAGAAATGAAATCCCTATGTAACAGACGAATTTCCGTATGAAACCCTGATACTTCGAAGGAGATTGTCTGTTTTGTACACGAAGTGCATC
>NW_021261600.1:0-1310 GCF_002162155.2 Triticum dicoccoides
CACACATCAAAATGTGTTACTTCCAACAAGTTGCTATCTTGTTCCATCTTACTGAAAACGAGGCTTTTCAGTCATCTTGCCCATGTGGTATGATTTGCATGTCCCAAGTGATTCAAAATCAAGTGAGTCAAAACGGTCCATTTGCATGGAGTTTCTTCATGCATATACACCAATAGACATGGTTCGCATGTCTCAAACTTTTCAAAAACGAGTGAGCCCAAAGATCCATCAACATGGAGCTTCTTCATGCGTTTTAAACCAATATGACTTACATGGCAGTGCCACCAGTAAGTGGTACTATCATTACTATCTTTTGGCATGAAAATGTGTATCACTACGATCGAGATTCAATAAACCATTCCTTTAGGTGCAAGACCATTGAAGGTATTATTCAAAAATAGAGTAACCATTATTCTCCTTAAATGAATAACCGTATTGCGATAGACATAATCCAATCATGTCTATGCTCAACGCAAACACCAATCTCGGTGGTAGAGGGAGCGTGCGATGCTTGATCATATCAACCTTGGAAACACTTCCAACATATATCGTCAGCTCACCTTTAGCTAGTCTCCGTTTATTCCGTAGCCTTTTGTTTCGAGTTACTAACACTTAGCAACCGAACCGGTATCTAATACCCTGGTGCTACTAGGAGTACTAGCAAAGTACACATTAACACAATGTATATCCAATATACTTCTATCGACCTTGCCAGCCTTCTTATCTACCAAGTATCTAGGGTAATTCTGCTCTAGTGGTTGTTCCCCTTATTACAGAAGCACTTAGTCTCGGGTTTGGGTTTTACCTTGGGTTTCTTCACTAGAGCAGCAGCTGATTTGCCGTTTCATGAAGTATCCCTTCTTGCCCTTGCCATTCTTGAAACTAGTGGTTTCACCAACCATCAACAATTGATGCTCCTTCTTGATTTCTACTTTCGCGGTGTCAAACATCGCGAATACCTCAAGGATCATCATATCTATCCTTGATATGTTATAGTTCATCACGAAGCTCTAACAGCTTGGTGGCAATGACTTTGGAGAACCATCACTGTCTTATCTGGAAGATCAACTCCCACTCGATTCAAATGATTGTTGTACTCAGACAATCTGAGCACAAGCTCAACAATTGAGCTTTTCTCCTTAGTTTGCAGGTTAAGAAAGTCATCGGAGGTCTTATACCTCTTGACATGGGCACGAGCCTGAAATCCCAATTTCAGCCCTCAAAACATCTCATATGTTTCACGATGTTTCAAAAACGTCTTTGGTGCCTCAACTCTAAACCGTTTAACTGAACTATCACGTAGTTATCAA
>NW_021261601.1:0-1168 GCF_002162155.2 Triticum dicoccoides
TCTCAAGGTTTACACAAAACACGAACAAGTTGTGTTGGACGGAAGGCAATAAAGTGGTCGATGAGAACATGAATCATCGAGGGGCAAGGATGGTATTACCCATCATGAATTCATTTGAATTCCTGGAAGAGCTCATAAGGTTGATGATGATCACGATACAATTGTCGAGAGATTTCATGCAGATGTAATCAATCAGCGACGACATCAAGTCAAAGGAATGGTGAAGCAAGAGGTTATTGGATCCACAGTTACGACACAAACTCGAACTCAAGCTTGTTGTTTAAGGTGAAAGGGTATGACGAGGAAAATCGACGTAAGCTTAGCTATCGTCGCAAATTGGTGCTCCGAGAATAAGGGCCGGGTTGCACAGTTAAGATCATCACGACAATGATATAGCCAAACAGGCTAGGAATGGCGTGATCGGGTACAAACTCGTACTTATAGAAGCTTACTGAAGAGTTATTGAACGTAGAGCGGACTCGGTTCAGTTATCGGTGTCTTTGAGTGTTTAATAACTCAAAGCCCGTGAAAAATTGGAATCAGTGGGAAGGTAGCACTTGATGAAGAACTCATAAGAAGTTATGCAGTTCTAAGATAATCTCGAGATACCAGGGGGGGGGTAATACTCGATGACAGATCAAAGTAGAGGTTGGACCGGGGTATTGCTCTACAGAAGACAAGTGCTAAAACTTGCACGAGAAATGGTATTTAAAGAAGAACATGGTCAGAACCACGATTGCAAAAAGGCCAGATCTCAGATATAAGATGAACTTATACCAAGGGAATAATTGATTTTAAAAGAAGCTTCGATGAGAAGATGTACATCGTGTCCATGGGCATGAACGCAAAGTTCAAGGTCGACTCCCACTTCTCCAATGCACAACCTTTCATTCACTTCTCGCGCTCAATGAAGTTGTAGTTTTGAAATTTTATCTGGCAAAATACCAGAAGAGTACGACTCGTGAAAACTTTCGAGTTCACACCTATTAAGGAAGGCATAGGTTCAACCCATCGGGGCATCTTAGAATCATATACCAGAATCTTTAGAAGTAATTAACTCAAGCTCGAAGACAGAGCATGGTTAAGAGAGCAGAGGATACAATTTACCAAAGGCATTATGTATCAGAGGAAAGGCTCACAAGGTTATTGAATATGAAGGGCGTTGTCA
>NW_021261602.1:0-1800 GCF_002162155.2 Triticum dicoccoides
AAAAAAATGTGTTTTCAATCAAGATAATCTTGGGTTACTCCCTGTAAAATAAAAAAAAGTTAATCATGTGTTATATGGAACCAAACTCAATAAATAGTCTCTTCCGAAAGAGGAAGAATCTTTATTGTGTGACGAAAGAAAATGACTACTATATCTACGGATGGTTGTTTGGCGAAGATGCTTGAGCAAGTTTGTAATTTTGATGGTCATTTCTGGCTTGGTCTACAAATGGTAGCCAAATATAACATAGGAGTTGTTTACCTAAAAGGGTGGAGATAGAGTTGCTAGTCTTCTGAAGTCAATCATGAAACAACACAAATTGGCAAACTAAAGAAAATAGCAAACAACGTAAAAAAATAAATAACTTGGTTTGATGTATAAATCATGTTGAAGCTCAATTAGAGTTCAGAAAGTTATAGCATCAAAACTAAATATACATCCATGTTGCAAATCCATTTTATGAGACCTCAAGACACAATATGATAATGAGCAATCTAAGGAAGAGGGGTTTGAGGAAAGCATCAAGAACTGGCATACCAGAAAGTTGTAGAGGAGTACACTGTATATCAATTTATCGAACCAAGAGTTAAAGATGTCCCTTTGCTCACAAATAACAATTGAAATAAATGAATAATCAGAATGCTTCAATTTTCATCCTACTAATATGTGGGGCAGCCATAATGATCAATAAGCCGCATGCATGAGGACTAGGCTGTAGCCTAGTGGCAAGGGACGCGGTGGCAAAACCTTGCGGCCACGGTTTGACTCCCGTCGGGAGCGAATTTGTGGCGCCTCACCCGGGTGGGATTCTCCTATAAAAATATGTCCAGGGTGCTAGTGCCTATGGATCTCATTTTTTTTATATAAGCCGCATGCATGAAAGAGCCATGAAACCTACAGAAGAAAATAATGTAAAGGTCAGAACAACATACACCATCTTGCACCATAACTTATAGTACAAAATAAATTCAAGTTGTTTTTGCCTTTGTAAAATTAAAAAGTTTGCGAAACAGTATTTCTGAGAAGAAAGTTTCCTGAAAAGACACATCTGCAGCTTCAACATGGGATTATTTCAGATTTGCACGGGCACCGTCTAGTACTAAACTTTTGTCCCCAAAATTGGCCAAAGATTACATTCAGTGTAGAGGTTGTGGATGACATCATTCTCTGAGAGTGCTACTGTTGGTATTATTTTCTAAAAGAACACGGTACAACCATTTGCATAGTAAAATTCAGATGCAGTATGTAATCTCTGCTATCACCATGAAGAAATTGTAAATATTTGATTGCTAGCAGCACGACGTCATAGATCTACAGAGATTCAGTTTGACCTAAAACAGAAGGGTATAAATTTTAGGCGCATAGTGAAAGAATATAAAGGATAATAAGATTAGTATTAGATCTAGGAGAACACGGCAGAACTAAAACAATGAATTGGTATTTTTGTACAGATTACCTGACGGGCGTCCATATGAGGGGCCTATCTCTTCGAGATGAATCGGCTTTTGTGGATACATCACCTAACGAATTTATACGGGCGACCTGATACGAGTCACGGAATATGGCGGACTTGATCGTGACTTCTGGGGCTGGGGGTAGGAGGACTACTGGGGCTGGCGACGATGGACGGAGTGTGTCTAGAACATCACGTTTCATCATCAATCAACAAACCCGCTCGTGTGAGATGGACATGCCTACTCCTGTGTGCAGTGGCGTAGCTAGGGGGTGGCCAGGGTGGTCCATGGACCACCCTGGAATTTCCCCATAGCTTGTATATAGTGTAGTATAAAGATATTTTTT
>NW_021261603.1:0-964 GCF_002162155.2 Triticum dicoccoides
ATTGACTTAAGGTCAGGATACCATCAATTGAAGGTACGAACGGAAGATATCCCCAAAACAGCCTTCACCTCCAGATATGGACTGTACGAGTTCACAGTGATGCCATTTGGATTAACTAACGCCCCGGCATATTTTGTTCACCTCATGAACAAAGTATTTATGAAGTTTATGGACAAATTCGTCGTAGTATTCATCGACGATATTCTGGTATACTCCAAAACACCAGAAGAGCACGCAGAACATCTCAGGATTGTACTAGGAGAGCTAAGGAAACACCAATTGTATGCCAAGTTCAGCAAGTGCGAATTTTGGCTAAGACAAGTAGGTTTTCTAGGCCATGTGCTGACTCAAGACGGTATAGCAGTGGACCCAGAGAAAGTCAAGGCCGTACTTGACTGGAAGTCACCAGCCAGCGTAACAGACATACGAAGTTTCTTGGGAATGGCAGGATATTACCGCAGATTTATTGAAGGATTTTCCACTATATCCAAGCCTATGACACAGTTACTCAAGAAAGATAAGAAGTTTGAATGGACAGAAGCCTGCGAGAAAAGTTTCCAAGAGCTAAAGCGGAAATTAACAACAGCACCAGTATTAATTGTACCCGATATACACAAGAATTTTGAAGTATTTTGTGACGCATCTAGAAAGGGTCTCGGATGCGTGTTGATGCAAGAAGGCAAGGTTGTCGCCTACGCTTCAAGGCAACTTCGCAAACACGAGGAAAATTATCCCACTCATGATTTAGAAATGGCAGCAGTTATTCATGCACTCAAGGAATGGAGGCATTTTCTACTTGGGAATCGATGTGAGATATATACGGATCACAAAAGCCTCAAATACATTTTTACGCAGCCAGAACTAAATTTACGGCAACGCCGCTGGTTGGAATTGGTAAAGGATTATGATGTTGGTATCCATTACCATCCAGGGAAAGCAAACGTAGTGGCCGATGCCCTGAGTC
>NW_021261604.1:0-1320 GCF_002162155.2 Triticum dicoccoides
AGAGGAACTCTCAATGAAAGCACCAATGTCGGTGTCAAAACCGGCGGATCTCGGGTAGGGGGTCCCGAACTGTGCGTCTAGGCCGGATGGTAACAGGAGGCAAGGGACACGAAGTTTTACCCAGGTTCGGGCCCTCTCGATGGAGGTAAAACCCTACGTCCTGCTTGATTAATATTGATGATGTGGGTAGTACAAGAGTAGATCTACCACGAGATCGAGGAGGCTAAACCCTAGAAGCTAGCCTATGGTATGATTGTTGATGTGTATGTTGTCCTACGGACTAAAACCCTCCGGTTTATATAGACACCGAATAGGGTTAGGGTTACATAGAGTCGGTTACAACGGTAGGAGATCTTCATATCCGTATCGCCAAGCTTGCCTTTCACGCCAAGGAAAGTCCCTTCCGGACACGGGACGGAGTCTTCAATCTTGTATCTTCATAGTCCAGGAGTCTGGCTATCCGAACACCCCCTAATCCAGGACTCCCTCAACTAGTTTCACACAAATTCTTGACCGATCCTGGGCTGCCGCAAGGCTTCCCCGCGGGTGGAGCGTATACGTCATACTCCAGGGCCCTTTCATGAATTTATTAGAGAACACCCAATTCTCACAGACTGCGACGTTAACAGTCAAATTCATATAGGTGTGTTCCTTAGAAGATTTTCTACAGAACAACATCTCTGCTTACCCGAATAAGCCACTTGAAACACATTAAGATAAGTATCAACCTGCCATGTAGATCAGGAGGGTATTGCATCTTCATGGGGTGGGAAAGTTAATATAGGGATACTCTCCTCTCAGCTGACCAACAGCTTGTCTCCCACTTCTACTTCATGGGATCTCCGATCACATAGAGTGGGTTACCACTATGGACAACTCATGTGGTGGGTCTCAAGCCCATCTCCATCGATGCATTATCTAGCACGTTACGTGATAGACCCTTTGTGAAGGGATCTGCCAAGTTTTCCGACGTTTGGATATAATCCAACGTAATAACTCTGGAGTTCCTCAATTTTCTGACAGATTTTAGTCTCCTCTTCACATGTCTTGAGGACTTCATATTGTCCTTTGAACTGTTTATCTTGACGATCATAGTTTGATTATCACATTCATCAGGATAGGGGGTATTGGTTTTTCAACCATAGGTAATTCCATCAAGAGTTCACGAAACCACTCTGCGTCAACAGTGGCAGTGTCTAATGTTGTGAGTTCTGCTTCCATAGTTGACCTCGTTAAGATGGTCTGCTTGCAAGACTTCCAGGAAACAGCACCACCACCAAGTGTAAAAACATAACCACTTGTGGCCTTAATCTCATCAGC
>NW_021261605.1:0-1067 GCF_002162155.2 Triticum dicoccoides
TACATCAAAATGCATAAACTCATAATATAACTGTCATCGTAACCTTAAGCGTGCGGACCCTACGGGTTCGAGAACAATGCAGACATGACCGAGACACGTCTCCGGTCAATAACCAATAGCGGGACCTGGATGCCCATATTGGCTCCTACATATTCTACGAAGATCTTTATCGGTCAGACCGCATAACAACATACGTTGTTCCCTTTGTCATCGGTATGTTACTTGCCCGAGATTCGATCGTCGGTATCCAATACCTAGTTCAATCTCGTTACCGGCAAGTCTCTTTACTCGTTCCGTAATACATCATCTCACAACTAACATATTAGTTGTAATGCTTGCAAGGCTTATGTGATGTGTATTACCGAGAGGGCCCAGAGATACCTCTCCGACAATCGGAGTGACAAATCCTAATCTCGAAATACGCCAACCCAACATCTACTTTTGGAGACACCTGTAATGCTCCTTTATAATCACCCAGTTATGTTGTGACGTTTGGTAGCACCTAAAGTGTTCCTCCGGCAAACGGGAGTTGCATAATCTCATAGTCATAGGAACATGTATAAGTCATGAAGAAAGCAATAGCAACATACTAAACAATCGGGTGCTAAGCTAATGGAATGGGTCATGTCAATCAGATCATTCAACTAATGATGTGACCTCGTTAATCAAATAACAACTCATTGTTCATGGTCAGGAAACATAACCATCTTTGATTAACGAGCTAGTCAAGTAGAGGCATACTAGTGACACTTTGTTTGTCTATGTATTCACACATGTATTATGTTTCCGGTTAATACAATTCTAGCATGAATAATAAACATTTATCATGATTATAAGGAAATAAATAATAACTTTATTATTGCCTCTAGGGCATATTTCCTTCAGTCTCCCACTTGCACTAGAGTCAATAATCTAGATTACACTGTAATGATTCTAACACCCATGGAGCCTTGGTGCTGATCATGTTTTTCTCGTGGAAGAGGCTTAGTCAACGGGTCTGCAACATTCAGATCCGTATGTATCTTGCAAATCTCTATGTCTCCCACCTGGACTAGATCCCGGATGGA
>NW_021261606.1:0-1607 GCF_002162155.2 Triticum dicoccoides
TGACGGAGATACCCGAACTCCACTGAAGACGCGAGCGACGCCAGGATGCTCCAGACGATAGAGACCTTGGCAGAGCCGCCCACTAAGAAGAATGTCCCTCGTGCCCCGATCCTTAATAAAAAGATCAAAAGGATGAAATTCACAAAGCACATTATTATCACGAGTGAGTTTAGGAACTGAAAGAAGATTACGTGTCACAGATGGAACTCGAAGAACATTGCGAAGTTGAAGACTCCTATTGGCATGTCTAGTGAGAAGTGATGCTTGACCAATATGAGAGATGTGCATACCTGCTCCATTGGCGGTGTGGATCTTGTCGGAGCCATGGTAGGGTTCACGAGTGTGAAGCTTCCCCATCTCACTGGTCAGGTGCTCTGTCGCCCCAGAGTCCATGTACCAGTGGGGATCAATGGAGTAGGACTGACTGTGTCCCTGTGGCTTCTGCGGCGACGGACGATCAGCCATGGCGACCTGACGAGCAAAGTTGCGTGTATCCTTCCCGTCATTGCCAAGACCAAGAAAACCCCGCTGGAAGCGCTTGTGACACTTCGAGGCCCAGTGCCCATCGCGACCACAAAGCTGGCACACACGTGGACCGCCAGCCCCTGGTAGCGTCGCAGTAGGAGGAGGGGCCGAGGCGGGTGGTGGTGACTGCCCCGAAGGAGCCCTGGATGAAGCAGAGGAGCGACCACCCTTGGTGGCAGCGTTTGCCGAGAGGGCACCGTTGCCCCTGGATCGGCGCGTCTCGACTCGTTGCTCAGTAAGCAGGAGGCATGAAAAGACCTCGTGTGCTGGCATGGGCGTGGAGTTGCCCCTCTCATTGATGATCTCGACTAGGGCGTCATACTCCTCATCAAGACCATTGACAATAAACGAGTTGAACTCGGAGTCGGTGAGGGGCTGTCCAATAGAGGCCAGCGTGTCGGCGAGACTCTTGACTTTGTTGTAGAACTCAGTGGCGGTGGAGTCAAGCTTCTGACACTCCCCAAGTTGGCGACGGAGCCCAGATACACGAGCATGCGACTGTGCCGCAAACGAGCGCTCAAGAATAGTCCATGCCTCGTGGGACGTCTTGGCGAAGACAACAAGCCCAGCAACGGCCGGAGAGAGCGACCCCTGGATGGAGGAGAGGTTCGCCTGATCCTGCCCTGTCCAGACACGGTGAGCCGGATTATAGACCGAACCATGCACGCTGTCAACCAGCGCAGGAGGGCAAGGGAGAGAGCCGTCGACATAGCCAAGCAGGTAGTGACTCCCAAGAAGCGGAAGAACCTGCGCGCGCCAGAAGATGTAATTGTCCGACGACAACTTGATGGTGATGAGATGGCCGAAGTGAAACGGCGGCGGCGGCTGCGATCCCATCGAGGAGACTGGCTGAGGTGAGAACACCGTGGAGACAGTCGGAGGGGCAGCCGGCGCGGTGACAGAGGGCGCGATGGCCGCGGTTGACGCCGCGAAGCCTGCCAGCGCGACGTCCTCCGCCACCAGCGGCGCAGTGGCCGAGGGTGCGACAGCCGCGGTTGACGGGGCGGCGGTGGTGTGGGCCACAAGCGCCTGCCCGGGCGAAGTAGCAGCCGGCGGGAGCGCGAAGAGGGAGCCGACGCTCC
>NW_021261607.1:0-2729 GCF_002162155.2 Triticum dicoccoides
CGGTACCCGAAGGCTGATCCAAACCACATGGCCGAGGTCGGACCTGCGGGGCCCGATGGGAAGGAGATCCCTGTGAGCCTGATGTACGGCCAAGTAGAGTTCGCTGTGAAATATTCCTAACAGGACTGTAAATTAGACAGCATGTTAGATGGGATTGAAGAGGAGTACAATCAGTCAGTTTGACGATGTAATTTAAAATAACATGTAAAATGCCTTCTAGCCGGATTGTAGATCGTTTGTCTTTGCGGACCTTTTCGCTTCAACCTCGGGACCCAACAGTACGGAGTGTGTCCGAATACCCTTACGGTTATAAAAAAATCGGGGCATGCATGGAGACAAGGCGTAGGGGTCATAAGTGCATTATCAGATAAGTGCCAAACTAGCTATGTTATATTACATGGTTAGTAAGAAACATCTTCCAGGGAGAATAGTTCCGTTAGGGGTTCCTCTCCCTGGGAGGCATGCCCTAAAGTGCATGACCGGACTGCGAAAAGAGCAGAAAAAGCATCTGGGGGCAGATAAATAAATAAGTAATAAATCATCTTTCAGGTCACCGACCGAATATTCCCTTAAGAACGCTAGCCTTCGGCTTCACCAAATCTGAGGTACACATCCGGCTGACCCGGCAGTAACAATCACAGAGGTGCTCCCTTTACCTCCTAGCCAAACAAACGGGAACGTAGGGGTAAGCACAGGAGCCAGGCAACCCGGCTTGGCCAAAACTTAAGTCATATCGATGCATATAATGGTGAGTAAAGTACATGTGGAAGTATGACACATGTGTTGGGCATGAAGCCCATATAAATAAGCTTCTGTTAAAGAAGCCCCCAGGTATAACGAGTGCGAGTAGCACATCGAGTGAGTGCGAACAAAGCGCAGATCAGCCCTCAAGAGGCTTGTACTGAAAGAGGGAGGAAAAAGGAGGGAAAACAAAGACAGTGAAAAAATATGAAAGCTGGACGGAGGAAGGAGACGAACTCTGAGTCCGGGGCTAGGCATAGAATCTTCAGAGACGGGCTGCGTTCCATGGGTTTGGCTCGAGTCGGTTGTTAGATGCGTTGCGTAGATGGTATGCACCGCCGATAAGGACTTGGTCGATGATGAAGGGACCTTCCCACTTGGGCTTAAGTTTGTCCTTTTTCTTGTCCGGCAGGCGTATAACTAGCTCGCCAACATTGTAAGTTTTGGCCCGTACTTCTCTGCTTTGATATCTTCAAGCCTGCTGCTGATAGAATGCAGAACGGGATTTTGCCACGTCGCGCTCCTCCTCTAAGGCGTCCAAATTGTCCTGCCGATCCAACTCGGCTTCTCTTTCTTCGTACATGCGCACACCAGGTTAGTCATGAATTATATCGCAGGGCAAAACTGCCTCGGCGTCGTATTACCATAAAAAATGGTGTGAATCCGGTAGTGCGGTTTGGCGTGGTCCGCAGCCCCCAGAGTACGGAGTCGAGCTCCTCTACCCAGTGCGTGTTAGATTCCATGAGGGACCGCACTAATCTGGGTTTAATGCCGCTCATGATTAAACCATTTGCTCGTTCCACTTGACCGTTAGTTTGAGGGTGGTAGACTGAAGCGTAGTCGAGCTTGATGCCCATGTTTTTGCACCAGAGTTTAACCTCGTCGGCGGTGAAATTCGTGCCGTTATCAGTGATGATGCTGTGGGTGATGCCAAAACGGTGTACCACCCCGGATATGAAGTCTATCACAGGTTCGGATTCTGCCGTTTTAACCAGCATGGCCTCTATCCATTTGGTGAATTTGTCCACCATGACCAATAAGTATTTGTGCTTGTGGGTTCCCCCTTTAAGGGGTCCAGCCATGTCAAGCTCCCAGACCGCGAACGGCCAAGTGATGGGTATAGTTTTGAGGGCGGTGGGTGGCATGTGGCTTTGATTAGCAAAGAGCTGGCAACCAACGCATCGTTGGACTAAGTCCTGAGCATCTGCCCGGGCTGTCGGCCAATAAAATCCTGTACGGAAGGCCTTGCCTACAAGGGCCCGAACTGCAGCTTGGTGCCCGCCGAGTCCGGCGTGAATTTCAGCCAGGAGATTTCGCCCTTCCTCTTCGAAGATACACCTTTGAAGGACTCCGGTTGTGCTTTTCTTATAAAGTTCTCCCTCATGGACCTTGTAGGCTTTAGATCGCCGAACTATGCAGCGGGCCTCATTTTGGTCTTCGGGAAGTTCCTGCCTGATTAAGTAGGCTAGGAATGGTTCCGTCCACGGGGCAATTAATGCCATTATTTCGTGGGCAGAAGGTGTTATTTCATTGGCTGAGCCACCGATTGTGTCAGAATGTTCTATGTTGGGTGGTGCAGTTGGTTCCGGGTTGTTATTTCCGGACTCCTCTTCCCATAATACAGATGGCTTAAAGAGCCGTTCCAGGAAGATGTTTGGAAGGACGGCGTCGCGTTTTGCGCCGATGCGTGCCAACACGTCTGCTGCCTGGTTATTATCCCGGGCTACATGGTGGAATTCGAGTCCTTCGAACATGGCTGACATTTTTAGGACGGCGTTGCGGTAGGCTGCCATTTTCGGATCCTTGGTGTCAAAGTCTCCATTTACTTGGGATATTGCGAGGTTTGAATCCCCGCACACTTCTAGGCATTGAATACCCATGGAGATTGCCATTCGGAGGCCATGTAGAAGGGCCTCGTATTCGACTGCATTGTTGGAGTCTGTGTACATTATTTGAAGTACATATTGGACCGTGTCTCCGGTTGGGGA
>NW_021261608.1:0-1335 GCF_002162155.2 Triticum dicoccoides
GGAGTGATTTCCACGATTGACGAACCACGGGGTGCGTTTACGTGTCGGTCATCAACACTCGCTGTTTTTGTCGATTCTGACCCGTTTCATGGACTATTACTCAATATTGGGGTCTCGAAGCGATTTTCATGGTTGTCAAACCCCAGGGTGCCAACACTCGCAGTTTTGGCTGATTTTTGCCCGTGTCGTGGACCATTACTCACCGGTTTGGGGTCCCAAGGCGATTTCCATGGTTGTCGAACCCCAAGGTGCGCTTGTGTGTCGGTCATCAACACTCACGGTTTTTCTCGATTCTGACCCGTTTCTCGGAGTATTACTCAATTTTGGGGTCTCGAAGCGATTACGATGGTTGTCGAACCACGGGGTGCGTTTACATGTTAGTCATCAACACTCACAAATTTGGCCAATTCTGGTCCGTCTCTTGGACTATTACTCACCATTTTCGAGTCCCGAAGTGATTTCCACGCTTAACGAACCCCGGGTGCGTTTACGTGTCGGTAATCAACACTCACAATTTTGGCCGATTCTGGTCCACTTCGTGCACTATTACTCAGCGTTTTGGGGTCCCAAAGCGATTTCCATGATTGACGCTCCTCGGGGTGCATTTACATGTCCATCATCGACACTCACAGTATTGGCCAATTCTGTCCCGTTTCATGGACTATTACTCACCGTTTTGGGGTCCCGAAGCGATTTTCATAGTTGTTGAACCCCAAGGTGCGATTACGTGTCGGTCATGAACACTCGTAGTTTTGGCTGATTCTGGCCTGTTTCGTGGACTATTACTCACTGTTTTGGGGTCCAGGGGTGATTTCCACAATTAACGAACCCTGGGATGCGTTACGTGTCGATCATCAACACTCACGCTTTTTGTCGATTCTGACATGTTTCGTGGACTATTACTCACCGTTTTGTGGTCCCAAACCGATTTCCATGATTGTCGAACCCCAAGGTGCGCTTACGTGTCGGTCATCCACACACACGGTTTTTGTCCATGCTGACCCGTATCATGGACTATTACTCAGTTTTGGGGTCCCAAAGCGATTTCCATGCTTGTCGAACCCTGGGGTGCGTTTACTGGTCAGTCGTCAACACTCACAAATTTTGCCAATTCTGGTCCGTTTCCTGGACTATTACTCACCGTTTTCGGGTCCCGAAGTGATTTCCACGACTAACGAACCCCGGGGTGCGTTTACGTGTCGGTCATCAACACTCGTAGTTCTGGCTGATACTGGCCCGTTTCATGGACTATTACTCACTGTTTTGTGGTCCTGGAGTGATTTCCACGATTGACGAACCACGGGGTGCGTTTACGTGTCGGTCATCAACACTCGC
>NW_021261609.1:0-3104 GCF_002162155.2 Triticum dicoccoides
GCAAGTTCCACAGCGGTGCAAAGCCGTCAAACCATACCACACGGAAATGCCATTGGCTCACCAGAATCGCCAAGGGAGACGGCCTCCTTCCTCCTCCGCCTGCTGGGCCGCCGCCGCCCCAGCAGCCGGCTGCCTGGCCAGTCGGCGCCGTGCAAGATGAGTACCCAGAAGAGCACGGAGCCTATGTAGTGTTCACCAGTGTGGCTGATGATCGACGCAGCAGACGGCTACAGCAGCAAGAAGTAAACGCAGTAGCATCAGATACTCCGGAGTTTATGCAATGGTCCGAGAAGCCTATCAGTTGGAGAAGAGCTGATCACCCAGAGGTGATGCCCAATCCAGGCTCCTATGCCTTGGTTTTAAGCGCCACCTTGGCTACAGATAGGCGGGCCGCTCGCTTCTCGCGAGTGTTGATAGACGGAGGCAGCAGCATCAACATCATGTACAAAGACACCATGGAGAAATTAGGAATCAAGCAGAGACAGCTTCAGAACAGCCGAACTGTGTTCCACGGCATTGTACCTGGCCTTTCTTGCTCACCAATCGGCAAGATCCTGATAGACGTCCTCTTCGGAGACAAAGATCACTTTCGCCGAGAGCCAGTTTGGTTTGAAGTGGTGGACCTTGAAAGCCCATATCAAGCATTGCTTGGCCGACCTGCTCTGGTCAAGTTCATGGCGGTCCCCCACTACGCCTACCTCAAGATGAAGATGCTGAGTTCAAAAGGGATTCTAACCATAGCGGGCGACTACTGGAAGTCGTCCGCCTGCACGGCTGAGAGCAGTCGGCTGGCCGAGTCCCTGGTGATCGCAGCTGAGAGGCGGCTCCTTGATCGGGTTGTGGCAATGGCCAGCAAGCAGCCATAGATGTCGCCCGACCCCAAGGAGTCAGAATCTGAGGGCTCGTTCAAGCCAGCTAAAGAAACAAAGAGGATACCTTTGGACCCAGAGCACCCGGAGAGGCACACTATCATAGGTGCGAACCTAGACAGCAAATAGGTAGGCGAGCTCATCGATTTCCTCCGTGAGAATCGAGACATCTTCGCATGATCCCCTAAAGACATGCTAGGTGTACCGACGGAATTCGCCGAGCACAAGCTACATGTCCGATCTGATGTGAAACCCGTCAGGCAGCCCTTGCGCCGCCTGTCAGAAGAAAAGAGAAGAGTTGTTGGGGAAGAGATAGCCCGACTCCTATCGGCCGGCTTCATTATGGAGGTGTTATTCCCAGAATGGTTGGCAAACCTGGTCCTAGTTTTGAAGAAGAACAAGAAGTGGCGGATTTGTATCGACTACACAAGCCTCAACAAAGCTTGCCCAAAAGACCCATTTGCTTTGCCAAGGATTGATCATGTGATAGACTCCACAGCCGGATGCGACCTGTTGAGCTTTTAGATGCATATTCAGGATATCACCAGATCAAGCTGAACCCGGCAGACAGACTGAAGAGTGTCTTCATCATGCCGTTTGGAGCCTTCTGCTACCTGACTATGACATTCGGCTTGAGGAATGCCGGCGCCACGTTTCAGCATTGCATGCTGAAGTGTCTCCTCAAGCAACTCGGCAGAAGTGCCCACGTCTACATAGATGATGTGGTGGTGAAGATGGAAAAGCGCGGGATACTGTTGGAGGATCTCCAGGAAACCTTTGAGAATCTGCGCCGATTCCAGATCAAGCTCAACCCTGAGAAGTGCGTCTTCGGAGTACCAACAGGCCAGCTCCTTGGCTTCCTAGTTTCCGAACGCGGCATAGAGTGCAACCCTGTAAAGATCAAAGCCATCGAGAGGATGGAAGTCCCCCGCCGACTGCTAGATGTGCAGAAGTTCACCGGCTGCTTGGCGTCCATAAGCCGATTCATCAGTCGGCTGGGCGAGAAGGCTCTCCCTTTATACCAACTGATGAAGAAGACCACCTTTTTCGAGTGGAACCACAAAGCGGACGAAGCATTTCTCCAGTTGAAGAAGATGTTGACTACCCCCCTGTGCTAGCGGCTCCGACTCCCAAAGAGACCATGCTCCTATACATTGTCGCCACCAGCCGAGTAGTCAGTACAGTCATCGTAGTTGAACGCTAGGAGGAAGGCAAGGCGCTCCCTATACAGAGACCGGTATATTACCTGAGCAAGGTACTGTCGACCTCCAAGAAGAACTGCCCTCACTACCAGAAGATGTGCTACGACATGCACTTTGCCGCCAAGAAGTTGAAGCCTTACTTCCAAGAACATCCAATCACTGTGGTCTGCACAGCTCCGCTAGACAAGATCATTGGAAGCCGAGATGCTTCGGGCCGAGTAGCCAAATGGGCCATAGATTTGGCTCCCTACACCATCTACTACCAGCCCCGCACCGCAATCAAGTCATAAGAACTGGCCGACTTCCTTGTCGACTGGGCTGAGACCCAGTACCTGCCGCCAGCGCCCGACTCCACTCATTGGCGGATGCATTTCGATGGCTCCAAGATGCGCACCAGCTTGAGAGCCGGCGTCATCCTCACCTCCCCTAAAGGCGACAAGCTCAAGTATGCACTACAGATCCACTTTGCCGCCTCCAACAATGTTGCCAAATACGAGGCGCTCATTCACGGGCTCGGGCTTGCCAAAGAACTCGGCATCCGCCGGATCCTGTGCTATGGCGACTCCGATTTGGTGGTCCAGCAATCGTCTGGCGACTGGGATGCCAAAGATGCAAACATGACGAGCTACCGCTTCCTGGTGCAGCAACTCAGCGGATATTTTGAGGGGTGCGAATTCCTTCACGTGCCAAGAAATGACAACGACCAAGCAGAAGCCCTGGCACGAGTCGGCTCCACCCGCCAATAGATACCATCCGGCGTCGCCCTTCAGCGCCTCCTCAAGCCATCTATCAAGCCTTCACCAGAATTAGACTCCATCTTCGTGCCGGCTCCCCCTGAAGAAGTCGGATCCGACTCAAGAGCGCCAGTAGACGGCACGAGAATTCTTACAGACGGCTCCAAGAATACCGCAGTCTAAGATGGCCCGGGGACTTTAGAACCCGGCCCGGGGACTGCGACGGTCAGCCCAAAGACTCCACAGCTCGGCCTGGGGACTGCACTAGTCAACCCGGGGACTTCGCCGAGTCAGCAAGC
>NW_021261610.1:0-1374 GCF_002162155.2 Triticum dicoccoides
TTTCTTTTCGTCGGATTTATTCCGCGATCGCGATCTCAGATCCGATCTTCGTTCTAGTTTATCTTCTCGCTCGTTTATCGGAATCAGGTGATTCAAGCGCCTGGAGTTTCATCTCGAAACCGCCGTTTCGTCTAATCAACTTGAACAAGCTTTTGCTACAGTAAAATTTTGACCTAGATTCAACTTGCTAGAACCGAGTTGTTTTCTTCCGCCGTTTGTTTTTCGTCGTTTGTTCGGCTCGTTCTTTCTTTGCAACCGGAGTTCTTAAGTTGAACTTTCTGGTTCGTTCTCTCATTCGAGTTTTACTTGTGCATTAGTTGAGTACTTATTGTGTGGTTACTATTGTTTGCTTACGATAGATTGACCGGAGTGTGACGATTAGATCTATCACGAGTTTTGAGTGCGAACCATCTTCATCAACTTTGCAGGCAAGTAACACTTGATCATATCTTTCCTACTACCCAGTTTTATTGCATTAGATCAAACCCTCAAACACTTGCATTGTTAGGATCTAATTAAATTGTGGGATTGGGAAGTAGAATTGAGGTAGTACCTATTACCTGTTACTTATGAAACTTTGGGAGTTACTCTACGTTTGCTTATATTGCCATGCTATGCTAGTAGACGTGGATTGGGTGAGTGATATCCATGACAGATGTGAGATTGATAATTTTAATGGTTTATCTAAGGTGGCAACTTAAACACACATCTGGGTGGATTGAGGCACCTGATGTCTATCAGGACTTGCCTGTTTTTTTTTGGACCGCCACCCAGGCTCTAAGGGATCATAAGATATTTCAAACTGGAAACTTCCGTGTGCAGCCACATGCTACTATGGGCTCTAGCATAGTTGACTAAGTTGTGCGAACTCTTACGGGGTGGACTAGCAGATGTAGGGGATGTAGGTGTACCGGTCTACCCCACATGTAAGGTGCTAGTGCTTCTGAAAGACTATGTCTCGGTCATCCGTCTCTCAAACACCATGCAGTGCGAGAAAACAAACGGAGGCGATCGAGTCATGTGGGGAAAAGTGCGCAACCTCTGCAGAGTAACAAACTAATCATGATTAGCCGTGTCCCCGGTTATGGACGTTTTGAGTATCTAGTACTTGAATATCATTGTGAATCTCAACATGTTACTTCTAATTAATGTTGTTGGGTTTTAATTATTTTTAATTGGGATTGAGAATGCTGTCAACCATTCTCAATGTTTCACAACCATCATGATAGTTAAATAAATTTATTCCTTTGTAGTAGGGAAAAATTGGCTTTTCGCAAAACTGTAACCGTAGAGCTTTACCACCAGCCATATATGCATGTAGTATAGCCTATTCTTTCATTACTCTCTATGTGTTACATTGCCAGCATATTCCAT
>NW_021261611.1:0-762 GCF_002162155.2 Triticum dicoccoides
CAATCGGGACTAAAGGGGGGCATTGGTCACGGTTTGTGCCACGAACCGTGACCAATGCCTTTGCTATATAAGCCAACACTTAGGAAAATTTCACATTTCCCTCGCAGTTGCCCCCGACGACGCCGAGCACATCGATGCCGCCAGGCTGCCCCAACGCCGCCCGCCGCCCCGGCCGTCGCCGTCGCCCGCGCCCCGAGTCGCCGTCGCCCGCGCCCTCGCCGGCCGTCGCCCGCGCCCTCACCCGACGCCGTCGCCCGCGCCCTCCCCCGACGCCGTCGCCCGCGCCCTCGACCGACACCATAATGTATTTTTTACATGCTTTTTGTATGTATGTATGTATTTTTTTCAATTGTAATGATGTTTAAAAAAGTTTAGGTTAGTTTCATTTTATCTATATATGCTCTCTGATTTAGTACATTTTAGGTTAGTTTCATTTTAAAAAAAGTTTTATATATTTAGGAAGAAGGAATAGAAGGAAGAAAATGTTTTATATATGAGGGTCGAGAGGGGGTCGACGGTCGAGAGGGGGTCGTCGAACATGAGAGGAAGAAAAAAAAAGAGAGGGGTCGACGGTCGCCTAGGGGTCGAGGGTCGAGAGGGGGTCTAGGGTCGCCGAGAGGGGAGAGGAAGACGAGGAGAAATAAATAAGAAGAAGAAAAAAGAAGAAAAAGAAGAAAGGAATAGAGGAGAAGAAGAGAAAAATAGAATATATATTCTATTTTCTCTTTTCTCCTCTATTCCTTTCTTCTTCTCCTATTTTTT
>NW_021261612.1:0-892 GCF_002162155.2 Triticum dicoccoides
GGGAAACTCGAGGTTTGGTTTTAGTTGTATGGAGCGCTCATCTGAGTGTGCCCTGAGAAAGAGATATGTGCAGCTCCTATCGGGATTTGTCGGCACATTCGGGCGGTGTTGCTGGTTTAGTTTTACCCTGTCGAAATGTCTTGTTGTACCGGGATACCGAGTCTGATCGGAATGTCTCGGGTGGAGGTCTATTCCTTCGTTGACCGTGAGAGCTTGTCATGGGCTAAGTTGGGACACCCCTGCAGGGTATTATCTTTCGAAAGCCGTGCCCGCGGTTATGTGGCAGATGGGAATTTGTTAACGTCCGGTTGTAGAAAACCCGAAGTTGACCTTAATTAAAATACATCAACCGTGTGTGTAACCATGATGGTCTCTTTCCGGCGGAGTTCGGGAAGTGAACACGGTGTTGGAGTTATGTTTGACGTAAGTAGTTTCAGGATCACTTCTTGATCATAGTTTATCGACCGTGCTTTGCCTTCTCTTCTCGCTCTCATTTGCGTATGTTAGCCACCATATATGCTAGTCGCTTGCTGCAGCTCCACCTCATTACTCCATCCTTCCTATAAGCTTAAATAGTCTTGATCTCGCGGGTGCGAGATTGCTGAGTCCCCGTGGCTCACAGATACTTCCAAAACCAGTTTGCAGGTGCCTATGTTACCGTGCAGATGACGCAACCAAGCTCAAGGAGGAGCTCGATGAAGATCTTGCCCTTTGTGTTGTTTCGTTCTAGTTGATCAGTAGTGGAGCCCAGTTGGGGTCGATCGGGGACCTTTGTCGCATTTGGGGTTCTTCTTTTATTTTGGTTCCGTAGTCGGACCTTGATTGTATCTGGATGATGTAATGCTTTATTCATGTAATTGTGTGAAGTGGCGATTGTAAGCCAACTATGTAT
>NW_021261613.1:0-1033 GCF_002162155.2 Triticum dicoccoides
AATAGAGCTAATAAAGCAAAACAGGAGAAGAATAAGAGTGAAAATCAGATTGTGGCAAAAGAATTTGAGCAACAAATGAAGCCTAATAATAAACCATCTAGTGTTGCTTCTGAAATTAAATTGAAAAGTGCATGTTTATTTGCCACCAAATCTGATATTGATGAGCTAGATTTCAGCAAATCTGTTTGCTATGCTTTTGTGTGCAAAGAGGCATTATTTTCATTCGAGGACGTGCCTTCCTCTTTGCCTCCTGCTGTCACTAACATTTTGCAGGAGTTCGCTGACGTTTTTCCACAAGACGTGCCACCGAGATTACCGCCTATTCGAGGGATTGAGCATCAGATTGACTTAATTCCCGGTGCTTCACTGCCAAACCGTGCACCATACCGTACCAATCCAGAGGAGACGAAGGAGATTATGCGCCAAGTACAAGAGCTTCTCGACAAAGGTTATATACGCGAATCCCTTAGTCCTTGTGCTGTTCTTATTATTCTAGTGCCGAAGAAGGATGGTACATCACGTATGTGTGTTGATTGTAGAGGCATTAATAATATTACTATTCGTTATCGTCATCCTATTCCTAGGTTAGATGATATGCTTGATGAATTGAGTGGCTCTACAATATTCTCCAAAGTTGATTTGCGTAGTGGCTACCATCAAATTCGTATGAAATTGGGAGATGAATGGAAAACAGCATTTAAAACTAAGTTTGGATTATATGAGTGGTTAGTCATGCCTTTTGGGTTAACTAATGCACCTAGTACTTTCATGAGATTAATGAACGAAGTTTTACGTGCTTTCATTGGACGATTTGTGGTAGTTTACTTTGACGACATATTGATTTATAGCAGATCTTTGGAAGAACATTTGGAACATTTACGTGCTGTTTTTATTGCTCTACGTGATGCACGTTTGTTTGGTAACCTTGGGAAGTGCACCTTTTGCACCGACCGAGTATCTTTTCTTGGCTATGTTGTTACTCCACAGGGAATTGAAGTTGATAAAGCCAAGATTGAAGCTATTGAGAGTTGGC
>NW_021261614.1:0-8349 GCF_002162155.2 Triticum dicoccoides
AATTACTAGAGCTCGTGCACGCCAACTAAATTACCAGGTACTTTCGTTTCTTGGTAATGATTCTAATGTTCATGAGAATATGATGCTGCCTAAATTGGATACATTTGTTTTACTTACAAATGAAGGGCCTAGCTTGGAGAAGGATGAACATTGGAGCAAGAACAAGCATGGAGATGATGGCATGCGCAAGGGGAACAAGAACGGAGTTACAAGTGATGATTTCAGGACTTTGAAGCCACCATAATGGGTGCATGAAGCCTTGGACGAAATATACAAGATGCCACTTCATAAATTTCGTCCCGAGGCTATTTTAGGTGCTGCGTCACCTTATTATTGGGCCAGGCCCATGTAATTTCGAAATACATAAGTATAGGCTATTTTTAGAGTCCGTATGTGTGGGGAAACAAGAGATAGGGTTGATTTCGGACCCCTCCACCAAGGGCCACGAAATTCTCCCCTCTTCCTCAATATATACAGCCCTTAGGGCATCGTTTAGACTTTGGGTTTTGTTTAGATTAAAAGTTCGCCATAGCTGCAACTTCGCGTACTTCGTTTGTGTTCAACGACCAGACAAAGGCGTCACAGAACCCCACCTTGATCAATAAAGCTTTCATCTTATATTCGCAATATCCAGATTGCAATCTCAGTTTCTTGCTTGTTCTTCGTTTGCTCGCAGGAAACAGACCCTCGTGGTCAGGTTGATCGTGCTCCGGCATGGTCAATAACCTCTCGGAGTTGGTTTAGCGATTGCTAAGGCGCGACGTCCTCGCACGTTCGTAGTCGGATCGTCAAAGTCGACTTCCACCTAAGCGAAATCCACCATCTCATCGAAAGACGGGACACCTTTGCCTCTATCAGGACACCCCGCCTCTATCAATGATTATGTGGGAGATTATGAGGATGAGGTTGATCAAAATCAGAACTACGTGCCACCACCAGCACAACAACCACCAGGTCGTCCACATGCAAATAATGGCAATGGTAGGGCTCACCCTCAGGTACGAGATCATGACCATCTCCCTAAACTAAAATTGAATATTCCACCATTTGAGGGTAGATATGTTCCTGATATATATCTTACTTGGGAGTTAGAAACTGAACAACAATTTACATGTTTACAATATCCCGAGGAGAGACGTGTTCCTGCTGCTGTTTGTGCTTTCACTAGTTTTGCATGTGTTTGGTGGTCTGAGCATTGTAGATTATATCCTATTCCGGCTACTTGGGCTGCTTTGAAAACTGCTATGCGTACTCGTTGGGTTCCACCATATTATCAACGTGAATTACTTCAAAAATTGCAGCGCTTAAGACAGGGAAAAAATTCTGTAGAAGAATATTATTAGGAATTACAAACTGGCATGATTAGATGTGGTATTGTTGAGGAGAATGAAGCTATGCTTGCACGTTTTATGGGTGGGTTAAATAGAGAGATTCAGACCATTCTAGAGTATAAGGAGTATACTAATATCACTCGTTTATTCCATCTTGCTTGTAAAGCTGAACGTGAAGTGCAGGATCGACAGGCATTGGCGCGGACTAACTTTTCTGCAGGTCGACCTTCATCATGGACACCACGTGCATCATCTACTTCCACACGTTCTGCTACACCGGCACCTCCGTCGGCTGCCACCTCCAACCGTGATACAATAAAGCAAGCACAATCACCACTATCTGCCAAGAGCACAACTTCTGGGCCTGCAAAGAGCTCTTCTTCATCCATGGCATCAACAGGGCAAACACATGATATTATTTGTCGACGTTGCAAGGGTGGAGGTCATTATGCGAGAGAATGCCCATCTAAGCGTGTGATGATTGTTACTGAGGATGGTGGGTATGAGTCCGCTAGTGACTATGATGAGGAGACTTTGGCTCTTATTACACGTGAAGAACACGGTGGAGACGATTCTGATCATGAGACGCAATACATGGCTCCTGAAGATGCTGATAGGTATGAATGTTTAGTTGCTCAACGTGTTTTGAGTGTGCAGGTTACACAAGCTGCGCAAAATCAGAGGCATAATTTGTTCCATACAAAGGGAGTTATGAAGGAACGTTCTGTTCGCGTGATCATAGATGGAGGGAGCTGCAATAACTTGGCTAGCATGGAGATGGTGGAGAAGCTATCTCTCACCACAAGACCACATCCACATCCTTACTACATCCAATGGTTCAACAACAGCGGCAAGGTTAAGGTAACACGTACTGTTCGTGTGCATTTTAGTATCTCTACATATGCTGATTATGTTGATTGTGATGTGGTACCTATGCAAGCAGTTCCTTATTACTTGGTAGACCATGGCAATTTGATAAAAATTCTGTACACCATGGTAGAAACAGTCAGTATACTCTTGTTCATAACGATAAAAATATTACTTTGCTTGATAGAGGCAAAGGTGTCCCGTCTTTCGATGAGATGGTGGATTTCGCTTTGGTGGAAGTCGACTTTGACGATCCGACTACGAACGTGTGAGGACGTCGCGCCTTAGCAATCGCTAAACCAACTCCGAGAGGTTATTGACCACGCCGGAGCACGATCAACCTGACCACGAGGGTCTGTTTCCTGCGAGCAAACGAAGAACAAGCAAGAAACTAAGATTGCAATCTGGATATTGCGAATATAAGATGAAAGCTTTATTGATCAAGGTGGGGTTCTGTGACGCCTTTGTCTGGTCGTTGAACACAAACGAAGTACGCGAAGTTGCAGCTATGACGAACTTTTAATCTAAACAAAACCCAAAGTCTAAACGATGCCCTAAGGGCTGTATATATGGAGGAAGAGGGGGGAAATTTCGTGGCCCTTGGTGGAGGGGTCCGAAATCAACCCTATCTCTTGTTTCCCCACACATACGGACTCTAAAAATAGCCTATACTTATGTATTTCGAAATTACATGGGCCTGGCCCAATAATAAGGTGACGCAGCACCTAAAATAGCCTCGGGACGAAATTTATGAAGTCGCATCTTGTATATTTCGTCCAAGGCTTCATGCACCCATTATGGTGGCTTCAAAGTCCTGAAATCATCACTTGTAACTCCGTTCTTGTTTCCCTTGCGCATGCCATCATCTCCATGCTTGTTCTTGCTCCAATGTTCATCCTTCTCCAAGCTAGGCCCTTCATTTGTAAGCAAAACAAATGTATCCAATTTAGGCAGCATCATATTCTCATGAACATTAGAATCATTACCAAGAAACGAAAGTACCTGGTAATTTAGTTGGCGTGCACGAGCTCTAGAATTCGTATCCATATACCACCACCAATCCGTGCCCATATACCACCACCGATCCATATCCATATACTACCACCGCTACCACCACCGCTGCCATATACCACCACCATATATCCACCACCAATCTGAGTTCCTTGCTTATTAGGTTTGTTTTCGGGATCCCTCTAGATTCCGGTTCGTGTTTCCTTGCCGGAGTAGGTTTCGGAAAAAAAAAAGAAAAAAAAAGAGTCGGGTAGCCACGCTCCGTTTAGGCCCAAAATTTTTCGAAAACGCATTTTTCGAAAAAATTTTGGCTATCCTATTTTTAGGTGTTTCTGAGTGTTTTGAGACAGGTGCCATTATAGGAAGTTTTTTTTGACCCGTTTCCAGTTTTTGGGTCCGGGCAGTCGAAAAAAAAAATTTTGGTCGAAAAAATTTCGTGCCCATCCTGTCAGTTTGAGCTAGGAAGAGTTTTGAGACACTCGCCATTATAGTGATTTTTCGCAAAAAAAAAAGCAGCGCAAAAAAAAAAGAGCGCAAAAAAAAAGAGCGAAAAAAAAATTCAGAGTGTGCTTTTCCCTTGTTTACGTGCCGCGCCGTGATTTTGTTAGTGTTCTAGGCTCGCGTCTCTAGCACAGTCTAGCCTAGGACCAGCACAGTACCGTCGTTGAGCGTTTATTCAACTTTGCATCTCTGAATTGATTATTGCTGACCCTTTTTGCTACCATATTATAAGCCTTCCCAGCTCCACATACATCTACGTCGTGCGTTTGACTCTCCCTGGTAATCGCTCTATCCAAGCTTTGAGAGTTTTTGACTACAGCGGTTGCCGATCACCGCCTGCTGCTGGGTAAGAACTGGTAAGAATTTGAGATTTGCTTGACGGATTTGTGACACCCACCACCACCTCTTGTTAGTAGTCTGTAGGATCATATTCTTGTGTGTTTCTATTGCTGCTAACCATGCCAGGATCACAAGCCGGCGAGATTGACTGGGAGAATTTATCGAACAAGGAGCTTCATGATAAGTTTCAGCAAATGATGACTGAACAGGTGCAAGATGTGCTGAACAATTTTGAAGAGGCCATGGAGAAGATCACTGGCCTTGAGAAGACGTTCGAAACAAAGCTCGATAACAAGTTTAATGAATTGCTAGCGCGTCTTCCACCACCACCACCCGCTGTACCTAACGCACCTCTCCAACAACAACAACAACGACTACCTCCACGTCGCGAAGCAGACCTCCGCCGAGCAAGCCGTGTTCCTCTTGCTTTTGGCCAAACTGTTGGTGCTGCTGTTGATACTTCTGTGGCTCCTGCTGCTGATGCAGAGGAGGATGATTATGTGGGAGATTATGAGGATGAGGTTGATCAAAATCAACACTACGTGCAGCCACCTGTACCACCACCAGCAGGTCGACCTCAGGTATATATTCGTAATGGTAGGCCTGCACCACCACCTCAGGTACGAGATGATGTCCATATTCCTAAACTGAAATTGAATATTCCACCATTTGAGGGTAGATATGTTCCTGATATATATCTTACTTGGGAGTTACAAACTGAACAACGATTTACATGTTTACAATATCCTGAGGAGAGACGAGTTGCTGCTGCCGTTTGTGCTTTCACTAGTTTTGCATGTGTATGGTGGTCTGAACATTGTAGATTATATCCTATTCCAACTACTTGGGCTGCTTTGAAAACTGCTATGCGTACGCGTTGGGTTCCACCATATTATCAACGTGAATTGCTTCAAAAATTGCAGCGTTTAAGACAAGGGAAAAATTCTGTAGAAGAATATTATCAGGAATTACAAACTGGCATGATTAGATGTGGTATTGTTGAGGAGAATGAAGCTATGCTTGCACGTTTTCTGGGTGGATTAAATAGAGAGATTCAGACCATTCTAGACTATAAGGAGTATACTAATATCACTCGTTTATTCCATCTTGCTTGTAAAGCTGAACGTGAAGTGCAGGATCGACAAGCATTGGGGCGAACTAACTTTTCAGCAGGCCGACCTTCATCATGGACACCACATGCATCTTCTCCTTCAACTGCACCAGCACCTCCATCCGGTGCCACCTCCAGCCGTGATACAAGAAAACAGGCACAACCACCATTATCTTCCAAGAGCGCACCTGCGGGTCCTGCACAGCGTTCTTCTTCTTCCATGGCATCAACAGGGCACACAAGTGATATTATTTGTCGTCGTTGTAAGGGAGGAGGTCATTATGCGAGGGAATGCAAATCTCCGCGTGTGATGATTGCTACCGCGGATGGTGGATATGAGTCCGCTAGTGACTATGATGAGGAGACATTGGCTCTTATTACACGTGAAGAACATGGTGGAGATGATTCTGATCATGAGACGCAATACATGGCTCCTGAAGACGCTGACAGGTATGAATGTTTAGTTGCTCAACGTGTTTTGAGTGTGCAGGTCACACAAGCTGAGCAAAATCAGAGGCACAATTTGTTCCATACCAAGGGAGTTGTGAAGGAACGTCCTGTGCGCGTCATAATAGACGGAGGGAGCTGCAACAACTTGGCTAGCATGGAGATGGTGGAGAAGCTTTCTCTCACCACAAGACCACATCCACATCCTTACTACATCCAATGGTTCAACAACAGCGGCAAGGTTAAGGTAACACGTACTGTTCGTGTGCATTTTAGTATCTCTACATATGCTGATTATGTTGATTGTGATGTGGTACCTATGCAAGCATGTTCCTTATTACTTGGTAGACCATGGCAATTTGATAAAAATTCTGTACACCATGGTAGAAACAATCACTATACTCTTGTTCATAAGGGTAAAAATATTACTTTGCTTCCTATGACTCCTGATTCCATTTTGAAAGATGATATTAATAGAGCTAATAAAGCAAAACAGGAGACGAATAAGAGTGAAAATCAGATTGTGGCAAAAGAATTTGAGCAACAAATGAAGTCTAATAATAAACCATCTAGTGTTGCTTCTGAAATTAACTTGAAAAGTGCATGTTTATTTGCCACCAAATCTGATATTGATGAGCTAGATTTCAGCAAATCTGTTTGCTATGCTTTTGTGTGCAAAGAGGCATTATTTTCATTCGAGGACGTGCCTTCCTCTTTGCCTCCTGCTGTCACTAACATTTTGCAGGAGTTCGCTGACGTCTTTCCACAAGACGTGCCACCGGGATTACCGCCTATTCGAGGGATTGAGCATCAGATTGACTTAATTCCCGGTGCTTCACTGCCAAACCGTGCACCATACCGTACCAATCCAGAGGAGACGAAGGAGATTATGCGTCAAGTACAAGAGCTTCTCGACAAAGGTTATATACACGAATCCCTTAGTCCTTGTGCTGTTCCTATTATTCTAGTGCCGAAAAAGGATGGTACATCACGTATGTGTGTTGATTGTAGAGGCATTAATAATATTACTATTCGTTATCGTCATCCTATTCCTAGGCTAGATGATATGCTTGATGAATTGAGTGGCTCTACAATATTCTCCAAAGTTGATTTACGTAGTGGATACCATCAAATTCGTATGAAATTGGGAGATGAATGGAAAACAGCATTCAAAACTAAGTTTGGATTATATGAGTGGTTAGTCATGCCTTTTGGGTTAACTAATGCACCTAGTACTTTCATGAGATTAATGAACGAAGTTTTACATGCTTTCATTGGACGATTTGTGGTAGTTTACTTTGATGACATATTGATTTATAGCAGATCTTTGGAAGAACATTTGGAACATTTACGTGCTGTTTTTATTGCTCTACGTGATGCACGTTTGTTTGGTAACCTTGGGAAGTGCACCTTTTGCACCGACCGAGTATCTTTTCTTGGCTATGTTGTTACTCCACAGGGAATTGAAGTTGATAAAGCCAAGATTGAAGCTATTGAGAGTTGGCCGCAGCCCAAAACGGTCACACAAGTGAGGAGTTTTCTTGGCCTTGCTGGATTCTATAGGCGTTTTGTGAGAGATTTCAGCACCATTGCTGCACCTCTCAATGAGCTTACAAAGAAAGATGTGCCTTTTCTTTGGGGTACCGCACAGGAAGAAGCCTTCACGGTATTGAAAGATAAGTTAACACATGCTTCCTTTACTCCAACTTCCTGATTTTAATAAGACTTTTGAGCTTGAATGTGATGCTAGTGGAATTGGATTAGGAGGTGTGTTATTACAAGATGGCAAACCTGTTGCATACTTTTCTGAAAAATTGAGTGGGCCTAGTCTGAATTATTCTACTTATGATAAAGAATTATATGCTCTTGTTCGGACTTTAGAAACATGGCAACATTATTTATGGCCCAAAGAATTTGTTATACATTCTGATCATGAATCTTTGAAACATATTAAAAGTCAAGCTAAACTGAATCGTAGACATGCTAAATGGGTTGAATTCATTGAGACTTTCCCTTATGTCATTAAACACAAGAAGGGAAAAGAAAATGTTATTGCTGATGCATTGTCTCGTCGCTATACTATGCTTTCACAACTTGACTTCAAAATATTTGGTTTGGAGACCATCAAAGATCAATATGTGCATGATGCTGATTTTAAAGATGTAATGCAGAATTGTAAAGAAGGAAGAATGTGGAACAAGTTTGTCGTTAACGATGGATTGGAGGACATCAATACCATTGTTACACCCACAGCCCCTACTGTTACATATACTGGACCAATTACTAGAGCTTGCGCACGCCAATTAAATTACCAGGTACTTTCGTTTCTTGGTAATGATTCTAATGTTCATGAGATTATGATGCTGCCTAAATTGATACATTTGTTTTGCTTACAAATGAAGGGCCTAGCTTGGAGAAGGATGAACATTGGAGCAAGAACACGCATGGAGTTGATGGCATGCGCAAGGGGATCAAGAACGGAGTTACAAGTGATGATTTCAGGACTTTGAAGCCGCCATAAGGAGTGCATGAAGCCTTGGACGAAATATACAAGATGCCACTTCATAATATTCGTCCATAGGCTATTCTAGGTGCTGCGTCACCTTATTAATGGGCCAGGCCCATGTAATTTCGAAATACTTAAGTATAGGCTATTTTTAGAGTCCGTATGTGTGGGGAAACAAGAGTTAGGGTTGGTTTCGGACCCCACCCTCAAGGGCCACGAAATTCCCCCCCCCCCCT